>NC_138027.1:802594-872594 GCF_964106645.2 Podarcis pityusensis
GGCGGAGCCAGGGGGAAGCTGCCCCCTTAGAGCCATTCAAAGTAATAAAGAGCCGAGGTTCAGAAAGGCGAGAGAGGGGCGGGAGGGGCGCCATGCAGCGGAGCGGGGGGGGGGTCGGCAGTCACCCCTCCAGTCCAGCCCTGGGGGTCTTAACGGAAAAATCCGAGGGCTCCCTTGGACAAAAAGAAAGGACACCAACCAGGATAACTCGGAGCAAAACAGCAGCCTGTGGGCTTGGTCTTTCTTGATCTGTTGCAACAGGGTGCTCCCCTCACTTGCAGGAGAGGGGGGGGACCCAGAAAAATGGTGTGCCAGGCCTTAGAAAGACTTTTGAAATTGCCACCCTGTAGATCAAGACCACCCCCATTCTCTCCTCCCATTTCTGAATTCTAGGATGAGTTTCCTTCCTTCCTGCAAAGCCCTTTTCCCTGCAAACTGTTCCTCCGGTTTCTGGCCAGGGGAAGGAGATGCTCTGAGCCCAACCGATAGCCTCACCCCCAAAGGATATCTGGGCATTGAGGTAGCCAGGGGGGCAGCTGCCCCCCTAAAGCCATAGAAAAATAATAATCTGAGGTTTTGCCAAGCAAGAGAGGGCTCAGCTGGGGGACTCGGCTTGGCAAGGGTTAAAGGGATCTGAGCTGCCTTCCTAGAGAGGCCAGGAAGCGGGGGGGGGGGGGCAGGTCCTCCAGAGCCAAGGCCCCTCCCTCCCCAGTCCTTTCCTGCCTCGCTGTCCCTCCTGGGATCTGGTGAGTCTCCTCTCTCTCTGGGATCTGGTGAGTCTCCTCTCTCTCTGGGATCTGGTGAGTCTCCTCTCTCTCTGGGATCTGGTGGGGGTCCCAGGGCTGCAGCAGGGGAGGGGGCTGGGGGGACCCCAAGTTAGGGAGGAGAGGGTCCTGCCAGGGAGGGGCCAGGTCTGCCACGCTCTCCTTCCTGCAGAGCAGAGGATCCCAAACTCATTTGGCCTTCCGCCCCCCCCTTTCAGAAAAGATCTCCCTTCTTTAAACAAAGGAGTCCCTGGTACTTTAACTCTCTGTGACGTCTCTCAGCGTCATTGCACAACAGAGGAAACATGTGCAAGTGGTTTTCCAAAGCTGGACGAGGAGGTGGACTAGACACCCCACCCCCCAAAAAAAACCCCACGGGGAAGGAGGAAGAAAAGGTGGGAGAGAAAGAAGAGGAGTAAAGCGAGGGATCCCAGCCCAGAGTCTGCCTGCCGCATTGGGGACCAGTTTCCCAGTGTCTCCCAGGGCAGCTCCCCGCGGAGGCCACTGCAGCAATCCCCTCGCACCCAGAGCAGGGCATCCCAGGACCACATCCTCTCTCTCCCAAAGGGGTTGTTGCTGGAAAACCAGCCGAGCCGGAAATGGGCGCTGCTACTCCCTGAGCCTCCAGGGACCTGGGCATCAATGGCTGTGCGTGTGTTCAGCCATCTAAGAGAATAATAATCATAAATTAGCTGCCTAAATTTCAAAGGAGATGTATTTGGCCCCACCCACTTGGCCCTCAGGGGGTTGACTAGATACATTCCTGGCCCTCAGAGCAAAGAAAAAGGGACCCCACCCCAGGAGTCTGTCTTGAGAGCGGCAGAGAGTCCAAGTGCAAGAAAAGGAGACAAAAGCAGGGGGGAAATGTGCCCTGAAGTGGGGGTGGGGGGAGAACAACTCCTGAGGACCCCCGTAATAGTAGTAATAATAATAATAATAATTTATTATTTATACCCCACCCATCTGGCTGGATTTCCCCAGCTACTCTGGGTGGCTCCCAAACAGAACACTAAGAACAGAATAAAACATTAAAAGTTTCCCTGAACAGGGCTGCCTTCAGATGTCTTCTAAAAGTCTGGTAGTTGTTCTCTTTGACATCGAATGGGAGGGCATTCCACAGGGCGGGCACCACTATTGAGAAGGCCCTCTGCCTGGTTCCCTGTAGCTTTGCTTCTCGCAGGGAGGGAACTGCCAGAAGGCCCTCAGCGCTGGACCTCAGTGTCCGGGCTGAACGATGGGGGTGGAGACGCTCCTTCAGGTCTACTGGACCGAGGCCGTTTAGGGCTTGAAAGGTCAGCTCCAACACTTTGAATTGTGCTCGGAAACGTACTGGGAGCCAATGTAGGTCTTTCAAGACCGGTGTTAGGTCTTGAAAGACCAGGGAGTCCTCCACACCCGCCTGCCTCCTGTCCCCCAAAAACAGTACTTCTCTCTTGTCAGGATTCAACCGCACTTAGAGCGCATTGCATCCACATAGAACCAAGCATCCATTTTTCACAAAATACAAATGATTCCCTGGTCAGTCAGTTCTGACTTCACGCATTTACTGGAAGACAGGAGAAAACTGGCTGATTCACATTTTGCAATGCTATCTTCCTTCTAGGAGGGCTAGAGGCTGCTTCCTCCTCCTCCTCTCCTTCTTCTTCCTCTTCTCTCCACCTCCTCCTCCTCCGTCTCCTTTTTCAGAAGATATCTCATGGTTTGGTACAGTCCCACCCTGGTTCCTAGGAAGACTCATCCATGCTTGCTCAAGGGACATTTCTCTTCTTCGGACCTAAAAATTCTGTAACTAAACAATGTATTTGCTTTGTAGGATTTGCTAGCACCTCATTAGCACAGGGAGAACTTGGCAGAAGACCAAAGAGTTCCTTCCTTCCTTTACCACCGGGGCCTTGTAAAGACCCCAAGATCTCCTGCAACGATTTTGCAAAGTTTTTTGCAGATAAAATCGCTCAGATTCGGGAAGAAGTAGACTCCACCGTGGGAGCACGGCCGGGGCGGGAGAGTGCTAGAGCCCTGTCTGGTCAAGTTGCATGGAATCAATTTCAATCCGTTACCCCCGAGGATGTGGACAGGCTGCTTGGACGCGTGAAACCAACCACCTGTCTCCTTGATCCTTGCCCATCCTGGCTAATAAAAGCTGGCCCGGAAGGGCTGGGCGATGGGCTCTGCGGGGTGGTGAATGATTCCCTCCATGAGGGAGCCTTCCCAGACCCGCTGAAAGAGGCGGTCATTAAACCGCTTCTTAAAAAACCATCTTTAGACCCGGCCAGTATTGCCAACTATCGCCCAGTCCCAAATCTTCCATTCTTGGGCAAGGTGATTGAGCGCGTGGTTGCTGAACAACTCCAGGCACGCCTGGAAGAAGCGGACCATTTGGATCCCTTCCAGTCGGGATTCAGGCCTCATCATGGGACTGAAACTGCCTTGGTCGCACTGGTTGATGATCTCCGGCGGGCTAGGGACAAAGGTGAGAGCTGTGTCCTACTTCTGCTGGATCTCTCAGCGGCCTTTGATACAATTGACCATAACATCCTTCTGGACCGTCTTGAGGGGCTGGGAGCTGGGGGCACTGTTATACAGTGGTTTTGTTCCTTCCTCCTGGGCCGTGTTCAGAAAGTGGTGGTGGGGGATGAGTGTTCAGACCCCTGGGCCCTCACTTGTGGGGTGCCTCAGGGTTCCATCCTCTCCCCCATGCTTTTTAACATCTATATGAAGCTGCTGGGAGAGATCATCAGGGGATTTGGACTGGGTGTCCATCAATATGCAGATGATACCCAGCTCTACCTCCCTTTCAAATCAGAACCAGTGAAAGCGGTGAAGGTCCTGTGTGAGTGCCTGGAGACGGTTGGAGGATGGATGGCGGCTAATGGATTGAAGTTGAATCCTGACAAGACAGAAGTACTGGTTTTGGGGGACAGGGGGCGGGCTGGTGTAGAGGACTCCCTGGTCCTGAATGGGGTAACTGTGCCCCTGAAGGACCAGGTGCGCAGCCTGGGAGTCATTTTGGACTCACAGCTGTCCATGGAGGCACAGGTCAAATCTGTGTCCAGGGCAGCTGTTGGCCCAGTATACCTGAAGGAGCGTCTCCACCCCCATCATTCTGCCCAGACGCTGAGGTCCAGCGCCGAGGGCCTTCTGGCAGTTCCCTCATTGCGAGAACCAGGGAACCAGGCAGAGGGCCTTCTCGGTAGTGGCGCCCGCCCTGTGGAACACCCTCCCATCAGATGTCAAAGCGATAAACAACTATCTGACATTCAGAAGACATCTTAAGGCAGCCCTGTTCAGGGAAGTTTTAAATGTGTGATATTTTAGTGTTTTTTGGTTTCTGTGGAAGCCGCCCAGAGTGGCTGGGGAAACCCAGCCAGATGGGCGTTGTACAAATAATAAATTATTATTATTATTATTATTATTATTATTATTATTATTCCAATCTCTTAGAGACTTCCTGAGAGCATAGATGGATGAGCAAGACTCAGCTGGCCCTGGAGCAGGAAGAGGCCATGCCATCCAAACTGGGGGCAGTGGGAGATTCTGGGAAAACTCTGGGCAGAAGATCCTGGGTGAGGAGGGCACCCTCCGCTCAGAGGTGCAGATCCAGCAGTTTGGAAGGTTCTGCTTCCAGGAGGCCAAAGGACCCCGAGAGGTTTGCAGCCAACTCCACCACTTTTGCCACCAGTGGCTGAAGCCAGAAAGGCACACGAAAGCTGAGATGCTGGACCTGGTGATCTTGGAGCAGTTCCTGGCTGTCCTTCCTCTGGAGATGGAGAGCTGGGTGAGGGACTGTGGAGCGGAGACCAGTTCCCAGGCAGTGGCCCTGGCCGAAGGTTTCCTCCTGAGTCAGGCAGAGGAGAGAAAGCAGGTGAGAGAGACTTTCCTCTGGATACTCCCAAGGGGCTCCAAATAGGATGGAGAACATCCCATAATGCTCTCCTGATGGCCCTTCCTTTTCCTGGGAAGGCATCCATGGAATAAGGTTTCACACCCTTACAGTTTTTGACTTTGTAATTCCCATTCTATTATTTCTCCCCATTCTCTGTTTTGAATCCTTGTTTCTTTTTCAGGGAAATGATCATTTTGTAGAAATGGACTTGGATTCCTGTGAGGCAGAGAGGCCTTCGTTGGACACCAGAGAGAGGCCACTGGGTAAGGAGGAAGGTGGCTTTTCTCCGTCTCATTCTGTTTTCCGTATAATCTCTGGGTCCTTTTCATCAGGTTTTTTTTTGGGGGGGGGGGTTGGGAACAAGGGTCCAGAGGAGGAGAGATGTATTTCTGCACGACTAACATATGAAATGGGCACAAATGTCCACCTGCACTTTTCTCTCTTGCAGATGGCAGAAGGATGCCGGCAGGACCTCCCTATCCACCTTTTCATGGGGGCAGAAGGGAAGCAGTGGCTGTGGAACCAGATCAGGTCAGGGGAAGCTGCCTTGTGGGGACAGAGGCCGAGGGATGGAGCAATGTCATGGACTGGTTGGGAACAGAGGAATGGTGGGAGGAAGAAGCCGGGGAACCAGGAAGGGAAGACGTCTTAGAGCCCAAGGAGTGGAGGTGGAGGAAGGATGAGAGGTCAGAGGGGCAAGAGGGAGAAGCCTGGGAAGAGGAGGTGTCAGAAACTGAAATGGTAACAAGGCTTAGTGAGCTGGGAGACTCTGTGTCAGAATGCAGTGCAGAATCGGAGGCAGAAGAGGAAGGAGGCGAGTGGGAGGAGGGAGGTCGAGAGGCAGAGGTGAGTCAGGAGAAGGAGGAGCCACCGGGGGTCAGCATGACCTTGACAGAAGAGTTGACAGAACCTCTTTAAACCAGCTGTACTCTGAATGACCCAAACCTTACGAACCTTCTGACTGTTTCTTTTTCGCAGAGAAGCTTCCGGAACCCTCTTGAATTACCTTATTTTTTGCTCTATACGACACACTTTTCCCCCTCCAAAAATGAAGGGGGAAAGTGTGTGCGTCCTATGGAGCGAATGCAGGCTTTCGCTGAAGCCTGGAGCGCGAGAGAGCTCCCGGCGGACAGCTGCCTGCAGCCTGAAGCCCGGGGAGTGCGGCGCTGTGCACCCTGGGCTTCGGGCAGCTCTCCACAAGTCTTCAGAGCCCGGTGGGAGTTCCCGCCAGGCTCCCAAGGCTTGCGGATAGCAGCCTGCTGTCCCCGAAGCCAAAACAGTGAGACGGGGCGCTGTGCTGCCCTTCGTCTAACTGTTCCAGCTTCGGGATGGCTGCACAAAGCCTCTGCAGGGCGGCGGGGTGAAGGCACCCCACTGCCCTGCGGAGGCTACAAAGGATGTCCCCGAAGCCTCAAGCCTTTGGAGTGCAGCTGCGCTCCAAAGGCTTCAGGGATCTTTGAGGCTGGCAGTGGGGGAAAGCAGCGCTTCCCCCCAGCGCCAGCCCCACAAGCTCGGGGGGCAGCGGCAAGGTTCCTCAACCTGCTCTTGAACGCAACATGAACGCACCTTGTTTTTGAGGGGGAGAACAAGAAGAATTTTTTTTTTTCCTATTCTCCCCCTTCTATGGTCCGGTGCGTCCAAAAGAGCGAAAAATACGGTAACTAGACTAGGAAAGAGCTCTACATATCAGATCAATGCTTTCTCCACTAAGAAATGCAGACTGACAATCCCCCCATTTATTAAGTGCAGGAAGTATTGATATGCAAAACACCTCTGGAAAAACATTGCATGTACACTTTTCTTCAACAAGAATAAATCCTAGCCTTTGGTTGGTAGACCTGCAGTTCACCAGCAGACGACACAGTCTGACCAGAAGCTTCTGTGAGCAGCAGAACAACATCCCGACTCCTCAAACTAAATGTTGTCCCTCACATTAGAAAACAAAAGGCTACCTATGAAACCTGACACAGTTAAGGAAAAAACACAACTCACTCATCAAAACAGCTATCTTATAAACCTTATCTTATCTTACTAATAGTATATAAACTCCACTCAAACATATAAACCAAGACCTGAAAACCTCGCTGTCAGGGGTTCAGGGACAGAGGCACAGGGTAGGCAGGAGATGGAGAGCGATGGGGATGAATCCCAGGACAGCGAGGAAGAGGATGACAATGACTCTAGAGATTCCATGAGTCTTTCCAGCGAATCAGAGGATTCCCAGAAGGGGGCGCCGGTGGTCAAGGCCAGGGGAGCCCCAGGGGGGACTTGTCAGGAGCAGGGGGCCAGCGGGGGATCCCAAAGTGGCAGCTGGGCGTCAGGACCAGCCTCCCCGCCAGAGTGCAGCGAAGGGGGTGGAGGTTCCAGTGTATCAGGGGAGGCGGCTCCGGCAGTAGAGAAAGGAGGGAGGTCGGAGCAAGCCACCCTCCCGGAAGGGGAGGGGAGTAGTGAAGGGAGTAGCGTAGCTGTCAAAAGGAAAGTTAGAGGTTGGGGGCGCGCGCCAAGTTCAAATGTAGAGGCGCGCGGAAGTACAGGGAGCCCGGAGGAGGGGCCAGGTCCCAAAGCCCGCAGGAGGGGGCAAGAGCAGTCTGATTCCGCGTCGGAGGAATCCAGGAGGGGCGAAACCCCAGCGGGCAGAAAGACCCTGCGGAAAAGGAAAGAGAGAAAGAGGTGGAGCAGCGCAAGCCTCTTAAACTGGTGCAGGGCGGGGACAGATTCAGAAGGGACTTCAGCGGTCTAAGCCTAGCAGACGTAGGGCTGCGCGCCTCGGATCTGAAGCAAACAATGAACTGCAATAAACACTTTTGTATATAAGAAAAGAAAGGCGTTGGTCTTTTGTGAGCTGAGACTTGAGGCAGCCCTGACAGTAAGTCCCTTCTCAAAAAAACTGCAAAAAAATTTTTTTTGCAAAGCTCACGAAGTTTGGCAGACATGACTACTGAGGAGCAGATAACGACCCTGCAAAACGCAGTCGCTGAACTCTCCGTTGCAGTACGGGTCTCTCAGAAGACAGTTGCCGAAGCAGAAGCGCGATGCCAGGATCTGCAAGCCAGGTGGGATCAGGCATGCAAACAGGGGTTCCCGGGGTCCAGATCAGAGGGAATCGCTCTTGGACGAAGGGGGGGCAATTTAGTAGCCCACTTCGATGGGAACCTGAAGCATTATCCCAATTTCAGAGCAGACGTCCTATACGCGCTGCATTTGCTTCGAAAAGACTTCAAAGATGAGGAGGAGAAAGTAGGCTTTATTGTGTCACATTTGCATGGGGAAGCTAGAACCTGGTTACGCAATTTGTGGCGCGAAGATGGTCTTGCCCGCAGGGACTCTGACGAATTTATCAAAGCCATGGACGCTTGCTTCCAATCTACCGTTGACGTTGATGTGGCGCGCCAGGAGATGCATGGATTGCGGCAGGGCAAGGCTACAGTGCGTCAGTACCATTCTCGCTTTTTTGCATTGCTGAATGTGCTGGGCTGGGAAAAAGACTCCCTGGCAGTGAGAGACTTGTTTTGGGAGGGGCTTCATGGCTCAGTAAAAGATGAGCTGGCTAGGGGAGACAGACCTCAAACCCTAGCAGACGTCGTCCAGAGGGCACTCACGATAGGGGTGCGCCACGAAGAACGCCCTTGGCACAGTGAGGAGGGGCGTCACGTCCGCCCACCAGCTAGAGCGCCTCCTTTTCTTCTTCCCAGGGACCTGGGACGTACAAATCCCTCGCCTATGCTGAAGGGAGGGGAGGAGCCAATGGAGCTGGGTCGTGCAAAGGCTCAGTCAGCTGCCGGAGCCTCAGCGTCCGGAGCAGTCAAGGCGAAGCCTCCTAGAGGGACCAGGAAGTGTTACATCTGTGACAGCCCACAGCACATGGCTAAAGAGTGTCCCCAGAGGCTCCAGAAGCACACTGCAGCCTTAGCAACAGTAACAGGGGAAGAGTTCCAAGGAGAACAGTTTCAGGGAAACGAGAATGCCTGGATGGAAGCAGAGACGCTGGGGCTCCACCAGGCAAGTCAGTGAAACAGTCCCCAGCGCTTTTGCAGCCTACAGACCCCTTACCACCCAAGCCAGTGGTGCAGCTCACTGCTACTCTCCAGCTACCTAATGGACTCACCCTGGAAGTCCCCATTACGATTGACTCAGGGAGCAACGCAGACTTCGTGGGGATGCAGTTCATCAAGCAGCATCGCATAGCGCTACTACCAGCCACGCTGCCTCTGAACGTCGTCACGGTAGATGGCAGAAAGTTGCTGGGTGGGCAAGTGGTACAACAGACGCCACCCATGCTGCTGAAAATTGGGAATCATCGCGAGGTCATCAGTTTCAATGTCACCCAACTGTCAGACACGCCTATAGTGTTAGGCATGAGTTGGTTGGATAGACACAGCCCATCATTAGCGTGGTACCAGCGGCAGCTCACCTTTGGCTCGTCCTACTGCGCACAACATTGCATCCAGACAGGCCAGGAGGAGGAGGGCCAGGAGGAAGGGCAGCAGTTGCATCTAGGCATGGTGCAGGCAGTGCCCCACAAGTACAAGGGGTTTTTGGAGGTCTTCTGTGAAAAGGAAGCTGACCAATTACCACCCCACCGGCCCTACGACTGTGCAATTGACCTCTTACCAGGGGCGACGCTGCCGACTGCGAAGCTGTATTCCATGTCTGAAGATGAAATGCAGGAACTCCGGGAGTTCATAGATCACAATTTGAAGCGGGGATTCATCCGAGAATCCAAGGCCGTGGGGGGCAGTCCTGTGTTTTTCGTGAAGAAGAAGGACACGCCCCAAAAAAGGCTCATTGTGGACTATAGGGCCATCAACTCGATGACAAAGCCCAAGGCCTTCCCCATGCCCAAGATTGACGACCTGCTCGCGACGGTGAGGAAGGGGAGGATCTTCACCAAGTTGGATCTACGCGGAGCATACAATCTAATACGCATGAGGGAAGGTGACGAGTGGAAGACGGCCATGTTCACGCCGCTGGGCACCTATGAATACAGAGTTATGCCGTTTGGTCTCCAAAATGGCTCCCACTGTTTCCAAGCATTCATGCACCACGTGCTAGCAGGACTCCTCTACAAGAAGTGCGTATGCTTCCTCGACGACATTCTGATCTTCTCAGAATCGCAGGAGACTCACGAGAGAGACGTAAAGGAGGTCCTGCAGAGGCTACGGGAGCACAGGCTCTACGCCAAACTGGAGAAGTGCCAGTTCGACGTGACGGAGGTGGATTTCCTGGGCTACCGGCTGTCCGACAAGGGACTAGCCATGGACAGCGCCAAAGTCCGCGCGGTGTTGGACTGGAATAGTCCGCGCAATCGGAAGGAGGTCCAGAGGTTCGTCGGTTTCGCCAACTTTTACCGCAAGTTCATCAGGGGTTTCGCGAAAGAGACGGCAGCTATCACGGACACCCTCAGTTCCAAGAAGAAAAAGTTCACCTGGACGGACCAGGCGGAGCAGTCCTTCAGGAGACTTAAGAGTCTCTTCGCGTCCGAAGACCAGCTGCTACACGTGAATCCCGGCAGGCCCATGCGGGTTGAGACTGACGCCTCTGACAGAGCAGTGGGGGCCGTGCTCTTGCAGGAAGATCCGCAAGGGAACTGGAGGCCCTGCGCTTTCTATTCCCGGAAGCTCAGCAAGTCGGAACAGAACTACACCATCTGGGACAGGGAGTTGTTGGCCATCCACGCGGCTTTCAAGGCGTGGCGGCACTTCCTTATCGGAGCCAAGCACACCGTGCAGGTCCGCACGGACCACAAGAACCTAGAGTATTGGCGCACGGCGAAGCTCCAGAGCCAGAGGCACATGAGATGGGCGGAGTTCTTTGCGGATTTCGATTTCCGGATAGAGTATATCCCGGGAGACAACAACGTCATAGCGGATGCGCTCTCCAGGAAACCGCAGTATCTCGAGGAAGCGGCACCAGTGGCAGCCAGGCACATTTTCGCACCGCAAGCGTGGGCGTGCGCTTCCGCCGCCGTGGACCTGGACGCGGTACGACGCGCGCTGCAGACGGATCCGTTCGCACAATCCAAGATGGAGGAGGTGCGAAGAGGGACAGCAAAGGACGGCGAATTCCAGATACGCGACGGTCTGCTGACCCGCAAAGGTGCTCTCTACGTGCCCGGAGACGATCTCCGCGCGAAGGTTTTACAGCAGTTACACGACGCACCCAGCGCGGGTCACTTCGGCAAAGAAAAAACGGCGGACTTAGTAGCCAGAGACTTTTGGTGGCCCCAGATGCGGGGAGAGGTCGCGGATTACGTCGCCAGGTGTGACATTTGTCAGAGGTCCAAGCCAGTGCACAAGAAGCCAGCGGGATTGCTGGAACCGCTGGAGACGCCACTACAGCCGTGGGAACGGGTGGCGCTGGACTTTGTTACTGATCTGCCCAGTTCGCGGGGCAAGACGGCGGTGCTTGTGGTTGTAGACCTGTTCACCAAGATGGCGCACTTCATTCCTTGCGCGAAGGTGGCAACAGCGGAACAGACCGCCAAGCTGTTCATAGACCACGTGTTCCGGGTGCACGGCTTACCGCGGTCCATCCTGTCCGACCGGGGTCGCCAATTCATTTCCAGTTTCTGGCAGAAGCTCCTGGGCATCCTGAATGTCAAGATCAACTTAGCGTCGGCGAGACACCCGCAAACCAACGGCCAAGCGGAGAGGGTCAACGCCATCATGCAGCAGTACCTGCGATGTTACGCCAATCAAAAGCCTGCAACTTGGGTGGACTACTTGCCGATGGCCGAGTTTGCCTACAACAACACGAAGCACGCGTCAACGGGGGTGACACCGTTCTTCGCCAACAATGGGCGACATCCCAGAACCTTCCCGGCGTTGGAGACAACGACGCAGGGGGAGTCGCAGGGAGCTGAGCATTTAGCAGCAGAATTGCAGGAGGTCCACGAGGAGCTACGACGGCACTTGGAACTAGCTAAACACGCCTACAAAGTGCAGGCAGACAGGCACAGGAGGGCAGGAGAAGACATCCAGGTGGGGGACTGGGTATGGTTAGCAGCCCAGGCGGTGCCGGCCAAGTCGTTAGCTAAGAAGAAGCTAGGACACAAACAGCTAGGGCCATACCAAGTTGAGGGCAGGATCAATCCCGTAGCTTTTCGGTTGACCCTCCCAGAAGGTTCCCGAATGCACCCGGTCTTTCATAGGTCGGTGCTTACACCCTACAAGGCCCCACACAGATTTCAGGAGCCAGGGACGGCACCAGACCCACGTAGAGAATCACCAGGGGGGGGGGAGTCACCGAGGACCCCGACACTCAACGAGGTCACGGAAATTCTGGACTCGAGATGGGGGGAGGAGGGAGTGGAATACCTCCTCGCCAGGGAAGGTACCCCGGCCAGCGCCAACAGTTGGGTGCCAGATTATGCTCTGGAGGAACCTCTTCTTAAAGACGAGTTCCATGCACTCTTCCCACACAGGCCCATGCCAGAGGAGTATTTTGACGACTGGCTTTTTACGCCCACACTTTCAGGCAGCACCTTCCGGGGGTTCTCCTCCGCAGAGGAGACCACGCCGGAATCGAGCCCTCCAAGGGGATCGTGCTCGGGGGTGGACACGGACCGCTCTTATTGGTGGGACGATCAAACAGAAGTGGGGTGGCGAAGGGGGCCTTGGCAAGCAGCATCGCCTGAAGTAACAGGGGGAGGGAAGGGTTTGGATGTGTTGGGGGAGGACCCCGGTTTCGAGCACGCATACACTGAACTGGAAGCAGAGGAGATCGACGTCGATGAACTGTATCCAGCGTCTACCCCCGCTACAACGGAGCTCCCGGAACCTGCGCCCGAGCAGCGGGAGGGGGGAAGGGGGGGCTTCGAGGGGGGGATGGATGTCAGGGGTTCAGGGACAGAGGCACAGGGTAGGCAGGAGATGGAGAGCGATGGGGATGAATCCCAGGACAGCGAGGAAGAGGATGACAATGACTCTAGAGATTCCATGAGTCTTTCCAGCGAATCAGAGGATTCCCAGAAGGGGGCGCCGGTGGTCAAGGCCAGGGGAGCCCCAGGGGGGACTTGTCAGGAGCAGGGGGCCAGCGGGGGATCCCAAAGTGGCAGCTGGGCGTCAGGACCAGCCTCCCCGCCAGAGTGCAGCGAAGGGGGTGGAGGTTCCAGTGTATCAGGGGAGGCGGCTCCGGCAGTAGAGAAAGGAGGGAGGTCGGAGCAAGCCACCCTCCCGGAAGGGGAGGGGAGTAGTGAAGGGAGTAGCGTAGCTGTCAAAAGGAAAGTTAGAGGTTGGGGGCGCGCGCCAAGTTCAAATGTAGAGGCGCGCGGAAGTACAGGGAGCCCGGAGGAGGGGCCAGGTCCCAAAGCCCGCAGGAGGGGGCAAGAGCAGTCTGATTCCGCGTCGGAGGAATCCAGGAGGGGCGAAACCCCAGCGGGCAGAAAGACCCTGCGGAAAAGGAAAGAGAGAAAGAGGTGGAGCAGCGCAAGCCTCTTAAACTGGTGCAGGGCGGGGACAGATTCAGAAGGGACTTCAGCGGTCTAAGCCTAGCAGACGTAGGGCTGCGCGCCTCGGATCTGAAGCAAACAATGAACTGCAATAAACACTTTTGTATATAAGAAAAGAAAGGCGTTGGTCTTTTGTGAGCTGAGACTTGAGGCAGCCCTGACACTCGCTTTATAGCAAATCTCTCCAACAGAATATTCAAAAGAGCACTTCTTTACCAGACCACATCAACAAACTTTGCCCTGTATCATCTCACTTTCCAAATCTCTCCACACTAAAGAAACTTCCACCTAGACAACTAGTCCATTAATTGATTGACAGTGCAAACTGACAGACCCTCAGGGAATGAGCTGCTGTTCTCATTCGGCCTGAAACTCAGCCAAGACTGTGAATATTGTGTTCTTGCTGATAAAGAGTTAACTCCAGCTGTGAAGTGTGGGATTTCCTGCCCAGATAACTCTGTGACACCAGCCTTCTGAATGTCGCCTGTAGGATTCATCTGTAGTTGATGTTTTCATGGAATTCTAGAGTTGAAAGGGACTCCAAGGGTCATCAAGTCCCACCCCCTGCAATGCAGGAGTCTCAGCTAGATCATCCAAGACAGATGGCCATCCAAACTAGGTTTCTTTTATTTCTATATTCATCACTGAGTGCTAAAATAGGCTTCTATGCAGTGGACATACAAGAACAAATAGTGTCCAGGATTCACCTAGCCAGCCCCATCTGCTGCGAAATATAGCCTGCCCCCCATTCCTCCCCCTCTCCATGCCCCCTTGAACCCCTGGAATCTGGCTGTGGGGCACTGGGAAGGATCCTCTTCAGAATAGGACATGAGGAGAGGAGAAAGGGGATCCTTCCATCTGGGAAACTGGAATCCCTGCGTAGGCAGGATGACTTGAAAACCACAAGGGAGAGAACCACCTATTTGCACAAAGATGAATACCCATAATTAAAAGCTGAATAAAATAATTCAATTAAAATGTCAAAATAGGCATCCATAATAGAAATGTGCAGCAAAGCAATCCTATTGAAACAACGCAGCAATTAAGAGGAAGGAAACAACAGAGCATTGTGTAGCAGATCATATTTCTGCTGTCTCAGAGGAGGACATTTCCCTTTTTCTTTTAGGGTTCAGTGTGCTTTGAAGATGTTGCTGTTCGTTTCACGGATGAGGAGTGGACGTTGCTGGATCCTGACCAGAGAGCTCTGCATAAGGACGTCATGGAGGAGAATCGTGGGATCGTGGCCTCTCTTGGTAAGGCTCCCTGTGGGATCGTCCTATCTGCCTGGAAATTCAAAAAATACCTCTATGTGACAAACCTCATACATTTCCACAAAGCTCCAACACCTGGGAACCTAACACCCCTACAAGAAACCTTGAACAGCAAACTCCAGTTTTTTCTGTGAACCATCTTCCTCCAGTTCTGCCTTTTTATACCATGATTCGGCTGGTCTGAACTGCCCAGGCATCTTAAATGTCAGCTTCAGAGTTGTTAGGAAAGATAAGTAGCTTCTGTCAGGTTTTCTGTTTTTGTTTTCTTGGGTTGACCAAAGAGACGCCTCACATTGGCGATGGAGGGGATGCCATGACTGGGCCAAACAAAATACGTCCCAGAGAAGAGCCAGGCTTATTGAATTTCAGGTAGTAGTAGCAGTGATAGTAATACTAATAATTTTTATTTATACCCTGCCCATCTGACTGGGTTGCCCCAGCCACTCTGGGTGGCTTCCAACACATCTATAAACATGAAACATTAATAATAACAATCTGATCCCATATAAAAAGTACATTAACTTTAAAATAAACAACATATAGTAGTGGCCAAAATTGTGGAAATTTCTTGCAAAAAGTATATTTCCGAGGTTTGATGGCTCAAAACACCATTTTGTTTGGGAGTAATACCATAAAATTATATATCAATGGAAATATAATTTAATGAAGAATGCAATGCAATAACTTTTATGAAAGTGTATGTATTAGAACAGCAGCCATAAATACGAAACATGAAAGACATAGAAAAAATGAGATCTACAGAAATTCTCACCATGTCAATTAATACTTAGTTTGTTAACCTTTAGCTTTAATTCTGGCCTTACAACGCCTTCCCATGGAGTGAAGCAAGTTTTTTCATTCAGCAGCTGTAATAATGTGAAACCAAGATGGAATTGTTGCCTCTATTAATTGGGCTTTATTGCTGGGTTGCTTCTTACTAACTAAATATTTATATAAATATATATAAACACTTCATTATGTGAGAAAAGATCAAATGTAGAACACTTCAGTTTGGGCTCAAGTATTTAATTTATGCACTTTTGGTCATTTACATTCCCATTAATGATGCAAATTCTGCTCACACCTTTTTCTGTCATAGAACCCCAGATCATCACACTATCTATGGGAACAACCCTTCAGGCTCTGTCCAGTACGACACTTCGGCTCCCACCCTGGGGTGAGAGCATGCATTAGCAGAGTTTAGCGATATCCAACTGTGCAGGATTGTAGCATCGAGAATTGTATTTACAGCAGAGAAAACATAGAAACAGGGCCATCTCCTCTAAGTCAAAAGAGAAGGACAAAGAGAGGAAGTAAAATCATCCTAAGTTCCGTTCCCATACACCCAGCAGCAAGGAATGTAAATATAGGATCATAGGACCCTGCAATGGGAGAATGAAAATAAAAATACTAACACCAACTGGGTGTTTCACGGTTGATGTAATGCAAGCAGGATGTAAATCTTCTCCCATTCTCCTCCTCATGCATTTCATGTCATCACTACCAAGCAAGGAGATTTGGGTCTCATCACTCCAAATAACACTTTCCCATTCTTCTGCTGTCCAGTGACCATGGGTTTTAGCCCAGTTTAATCTTTCCAACCTTGGCTTGAGAGATAACAATGGCTTTTTCCTTAGAATTCTAGCATTTAAACCAGTCCTTGTGCTCAACTTCACATTACATTGCACCATGTCATCTTGAAGACACCCAGATAGAATCATAGAATCATAGAATCCTAGAGTTGGAAGAGACCAAAAGGGCCATCGAGTCCAACCCCCGGCCAAGCAGGAAACACCATCAGAGCACTCCTGACATATGGTTGTCAAGCCTCTGCTTAAAGATGATTTTCTTCTGTCACGTAGGCACAGTCTCTCCATTCTTCGATTGTCACTTGCTGTTGTGCACCTTTCCCTGCCTTTACCTGTCTGATTTTATAGTGACTGATGCTCCTTATACCTCTTCAAAAATGTAGAAAGGACAGCTTTGGTTGTTTCCCCCAATCTTTCTTCTAATTTCTTCATAACCGTAGTCTTGTTCACTTACTAGTACTATTTTACATCGCTATCTGGGTGACAAGTCAACTCTTTGTGCCATTTCTTTAATTTTATTATGTTTTACACACTCACTAAATAAAAGAACACACACAAAAAACCAACTAACATGATAGCAATCACATAACACACTGAAAAAAGTCAACCTAACCAAGTTGTGCTTCCTTTTTCTGCTTATTTGGCTATAATTTTTGATAGAATACAGATAATTGAACAAACATTTGTGCTATATGTTCATAACTAGAGGTACCAGATGTCAAAGAGATAAATAATTACCTGACATTCAGAAGACATCTTAAGGCAGCCCTGTTCAGGGAAGTTTTTAATATGTAACACTGTACTGTTTTTAACACTGATTGGGAGCCGCCCAGAGTGGCTGGGGAAACTCAGCCAGATGGGCGGGGTATAAATAATAAATTATTATTGTTATTATTATTATTATTATTATTATTATTATTATTATACCACTGTAGATCAAACAAAGCCACATTTAACAACCCATGTGAATCTAAAAATAAATATGTTGGTTACTGACAAACAAAAAAAGGTATTGAACACACACCCAACGCCCTTCAGTTCTTCTCCATTTCTTCCTGAGGCTCTAATCCCTTTTTGTGTCCATTGCAGATTGTGATGAATTGGAAATCGAGAACAAGGGTGACCACAACAAAATCCCCATAAAGGAGAAGCCACATCAAAATTTGGAGTGTGGAGACAGCTGCAGTCAGAGCTCGCATTCCACTTCCCAACAAATAATTCACACAGGAGAGAAACCCTATCAGTGTGTGGAATGTGGGAAGAGCTTCAGGAGGAGCTCCCATCTCACTTCCCATCAAAGAATTCATACAAGTGAGAAACCCTATCAGTGTGTGGAATGTGGAAAAAGCTTCAGTCACAGCGACATTCTCACTAAGCATCAGAGAATTCATACAGGGGAAAAACCCTATCAGTGCATGGAATGTGGAAAGAACTTCAGGAGGAGCTCCCATCTCATTTCCCATCAAAAAATTCATACAGGGGAGAAACCCTATCAGTGTGTGGAATGTGGAAAGAGCTTCAGTCATAGCCACAGTCTCAGTTTTCACCAAAGAATTCATACAGGTGAGAAACCCTATCAGTGTGTGGAATGTGGAAAGAGCTTCAGGAAGAGCTCCGATCTCACTTACCATCAAAGAATTCATGCAGGGGAGAAACCCTATCAGTGCATGGAATGTGGAAAGTGCTTCAGTCAGAGCTCCCATCTCACTGCGCATCAAAGAATTCATACAGGGGAGAAACCACATCAGTGTGTGGAATGTGGAAAGAGCTTCAGTCATAGCCACAGTCTCACTTTCCATCAAAGAATTCATACAGGAGAGAAACCCTATCAGTGTATGGAATGTGGAAAGAGCTTCAATAAGAACTCCAATCTCACTTCCCATCAAATAATTCATACAGGGGAGAAACCCTATCAGTGTGTGGAATGTGGAAAGAGCTTCAGGAAGAACTTCACTCTTACCTCCCATCAAAGAATTCATACAGGGGAGAAACCCTATCAATGTGTGGAATGTGGAAAGAGCTTCAGTCAGAGTTCCCATCTCACTAGGCATCAGAGAATTCATACATAGTTCGGAAAAACCCTTCAGTATAGCTTTAGACATTAGGCAAATATGCACCTTCTTAACCTTGCCTCTGGCTGATTGACATCATTGTCCTTTTAAAATGTTGGGAGGGGGGTTACAGATGTGTATTTTTTGTTTTTATATTGTCTTTTATGTTGTAACCAACCTTAGACCTGGGGGTGTAGGGAATAGAAGCCAACTCTTAGAGGCCGAGGGTTCTTTGCCCCCCCAATAAAATATTTGAGGGGGCACCCACCCAGTTGATAGGCATTACTATGCCAATGGCACGCATGCATCATGTGATTGATTGTGCAAGGCAGGCCTTACCTGATCCCCCCACCATTATTTCATTTAAGTCGGCACTACTGGGTAGGGTGGTATACAAATTAAATACATGTATCGCCTTCCTTTGCACATGTTCCAGCACATGTTCCTTATTTATTATCATTTTTTAAATTTATGTGCCCTTCGTCTGAAGATTTCACAATATAAACATACAGGATGAAAGCATGGCTTTCTCAAAAACAAGTAAAGCCAGAGAAATCTCTCCTCCCCTTCTTTTGGATGGAGTTAAAATCTTTGTTGATCAGGGGACAGCTGTGGAAATAGTGCATCTTGATTTCAATAAGGCTTTTGACAAAGTCCCCTGTGATATTTATGTGAGGAAGCTGGTAAAATGTCGGCTGAACAAGGTAACTGTTAGGTGGATTTTGCTGACATAACCTGAACAGTACTCCTTCATGGTTCCTCACCTTCCTGGCGAAAAGTGACAAGTGGGGTGCTGCAACACGTACCTGGTGCTGGTGGACTTGACCCAATCCTGTCAGCAGTTGCTGGTGGATGAGGCCACCATTGAGGCACAGACGATTGTAAAGCACAGGGGCACGTTCCGGGTCAAGCGACAGCAATTCGGCATCAACGTGGCACTAGGCATATTCCAGAATCTAATGGACTCTCTCCTCAAAGGGGTTCCCTGTGTCACTCCCTTCTTCAATGATGTGTTGATTGCTGGGCCCATGCCGGAGGAGTTCAGGGTCTGCCTTTGCACCGTCCTGCACTGTTTCCAGACTGCTGGGCTCAAGATGAAGCGGGAAAAGTGTTGACTAGGAGTGCCCCAGGTGGACTTGGATTTACGATGGATGCAGACAGGGTCCACCCGACCGGGAACAAGGTGCAGGCCATTTGCGACACCCTGGCACCTAAGGGTAAGGCCGAACTCCAGGCCGCCTTGGGACTATTGAACTTTTACCACACCTTCCCTCCTCATAAGGCGGTGGTAGCGGAACCCCTACACAGGCTCCTAGACGAGCAGCCCTCGTGGGTGTGGGGGGCAGTGCCAGGAGGCCAGGTTCCAGGCAGTCAAGGACTTGCTCATCTTGAACTCGGTCCTGGCGCACTTTGACGAGAGGCTGGTGGTGGTGCTGGCATGCAACGTCTCAACCTATGGCATTGGTGCCATCCTGGGGCACCAACTTTCAGATGGGAGAGAAGTGCTGGTGGCGTACTTTTCCCAGATCCTCACCGCAGCTGAGCAGAACTTGCAAATTGACAAGGAGAGTCTCGCAATCGTGAAGGGAGTAAATTGTTTTCATGATTTCTTGCGCGGGCGCCCTTTATTGTGGTGACTGACCACAAGCCGCTGCTCGGCCTGTTCGTCCCTGAGAAGCAGACCCCCCCCCCAGTACCGCCCCCCGCATTGATTTTCCTTGCTGGCTACCAGTATGCACTGTTCTGCCGGCCCGGGAAGGTGATGGGCTACGTGGATGCCCTCAGCCGGCTACCACTACCATAGACCAACCCCAACCCAGTGCCCGCGCAAGAGGTCATGAACCTGAAGCTGCTTCCCTATTGCCCCAATCAGGTGCCGGAACTAGCGTGCCACTCCAAGAAAGATAGGGTCATCTCCCAGGTCCTGGACTGGGTGTGGCAGGGATGGCCCAGTAACAGCCGAGGTCCGGATTTGCGGTCTACACGACCCACAAACACAAACTGTTGGCCCACAAGGGATGCCTGTTATGTGGGAGGAGGGTGGTAGTTCCCCAGCCACTCCGCCAAAAGTTCCTCACAGCCATACGCGAGAGACACCCAGGGTTAGTGAGAATGAAGGCCCTTGCCAGGAGTTTCGTGTAGTGGCCCGGGCTCAACGGACAGATAGAGGCCTGGGTTAAATACTGCCAGACCTGCCAGGAGTCCCACCTGGATCCCTTGAGGGCCCCCATCCAGTCCTGGGAGTCCACCCAAGAGCCATGGTCCTGCCTGCACATGTACTTCGCTGGCCCCTTCCAGGGAAAAACATCCTTTGTAGTGGTGTACTCCAACACCAAATGACTGGAGGTAACCCTGGAATGGTTTCATTTCTATGGCCGTGGCCATCTGGGTACTACGTAGGCTGTTCATGACCCACGGGCTTCCTGACACCCTCGTCTCAGAAAACAGAACTGCATTCACGTCAGAGGAGGTCCAGACTTTCACAGTGCAAAATGCCACCCGCCACATCTGCTTGCCACCGGTCCACCCAGCCACAAACAGCAAAGCAGAGCGCACAGTGCAGAGCACCAAAGATACCCAAGACCACCGAGAGCCAGTGTGGTGTAGCGATTAAGAGCAGTAGACTCGTGATCTGGGGAACCGGGTTCGTGTCTCCGCTCCTCCACATGCAGCTGCTGGGTGACCTTGGACTAGTCACACTTCTTTGAAGTCTCGCAGCCCCACTCACCTCACAGAGTGTTTGTTGTGGGGGAGGAAGGGAAAGGAGAACGTTAGCCGCTGTGAGACTCCTTCGGGTAGTGATAAAGCGGGATATCAAATCCAAACTCCTCTTCATCTTCTTCTTCTCTGCTGCATGACGCAAGGGGGCTGGGAGTACCACCTCAGCACATTCCTTCTAGCTCAGCACAGTAACCCCAGCACAACAACCGGCCAGAGCCCAACAGAACGATTAAAGGCCGGCGCCTCACAACAAGACTTGACCACCTTCACCCCAACAGAGCTCGGGACAAGGCAGCGGTGGGGGGAAGCATGGACCCCCAGACCCAGTGTACACAAAGAATTTCAGGGCAGGCCCAGCATGGGTAACTGCAACAGTCACCAGGGCGACTTGCCCCATGTATTATGAGGTGCTAACGGGGGGGGGGGCAATGCTGCCACTGCCACTGTGATGAGCTACAGCGACCGTTCCTGGAAGAAAACCGGGAGGAGGGCCGGACAGAAGGGTCCCAAGGGGGCAGCTGGGCGGTGAGGCCCATAGAGCAGGAGGAGTGGGCAGGGGAGGCAGAACCACTATGCACAGAGATGACCCCCGAGGCCGAGTGGCCACAGGAATCGGAGTTGCGACTGAGTGGGCCGTCTGTGCCAGACCAAATGGCCCTGAGCATCCAGCAGCCCCAGAACATGAGCCAGAACCAGAACCCCTGACCGAGAAACACCCCAGGCATCAACTTAGACGTAGGCAGCCAGTGTACATGGAGGACTATGAATGCAAACCTCCTGTATGTACTGAGCTGGGATCCTAGAACAAAATGCAGGTAGGATCCAGAAGGCAGCAACCTGATGGGCCTGTAGGAACAGTCCATTCAGGCTCTAGGAGGGGACTTGAATCAGCCAATTACGTGGGACCCATTGTATAAATAATGTATATATAGCCAGAGGTTTGGGGAAAATTCATTCACTGTATACTAGGAGCTGAAATAAAGAGCATGAAATCAATACTCCGAGTATATTTCACCCTTGGGGGGGGGAGCTCAAGCAGTGGGGAGATTGCAAGGCCTGCCGGGGCAGTTGGTTGCTGGGATGGACAGCATAGTCTGGGGTGTAAAAGGTAAAGGGAGCCCTGACTGTTAGGTCCAGTTGTGGCCAACTCTGGGGTTGCAACGCTCATCTCGCTTTATTGGCTGAGGGAGCCGGCGTACAGCTTCCGGGTCATGTGGCCAGCATGACTAAGCCGCTTCTGGCGAACCAGAGCAGCACACGGAAACGCCGTTTACCTTCCCGCCGGAGCGGTACCTATTTATCTACTTGACTTTTACATGCTTTCGAGCTGCTAGGTTGGCAGGAGCAGGGACCGAGCAACGGGAGCTCACCCCGTCGTGGGGGTTCGAACCACCAAACTTCTGATCGGCTCTGTGGTTTACAGTGCCACCTGCGTCCCTCAGTCTGGGGTGTAAAGGTAAAGGCAAAATCCCTCACAACTCCACCAGAGGGCCAGGGCCTCTCTCTGATTGGCTACCCTACAAGAGAGGAATGGACGGAAAATAAAGAGGGCCATTTCTGAGGGGATTTTTAGAAAGGGCTGGATTTGAGATGGGAGAGAGGGATGATCGAGAGAAGATGGGGATGAGGAGAGGGAGGGAGGGAGGGAGAAGTGGCTCTGATCTGAGTGGATCATCCGCTCTGAGGAGAATATCTATGGAGCCAGAGGAAGGAGCCTCACAGCTGAGATGGGGAGACCATGTTGAGGGTCCGAAGGGAGTATTCAGATGGGAGTGAAGCTGGAGGGAGAAGCTGTGGGAAGACTCTCTTCTTCTGGGGTCTCCTTCCAGTCAGGAGGAGAGAGATCTTCTAGGAAAAGGAGATTCCCAAGTCCGTGGCAAGGGCTGAGAGGATCCCCTGGGCCTGGCATACAAAGGAAAATACCTCAGGAGTGGGATTGCTAAGAGAGAGGGGAAGCGAGGAAAAGTGGCCCCTCGCTGTGAAGGAAGCTGGGCTGTGTCAAAAGTACCTCACAGAAAGACCTCTCATAACTAAGTGAGGGGATGAGAGAGAAGCCGCAGAAACAGAGTTCAGCCTTTCACCACCTATTCTGGAAACCTGAACATCTCCCTGAAGTGCAGCAACTGAATTGGAGGGAAGCTGTGCCTGCAGAACCGTGTTTAATCCTGAGACCTTCAGGTCAACCATCTGCTTTCCCGTGTGTGAGAGGACCTTTTCTGGCGCCGGATGAATTCTACCTGCTTTTGGGCGGGACGGGCGTGTCTGCTGATTGGGCAGGCGACTGTGGACTGCGGGAAGCTCGGCTGCCTATTGGCTGGGAGGGCGAGGAGGCGGCTGCTTCCGCTGATCCGGCAGTTGAGAGGCAGCTTGGGCCAAGGCGCGCCGAAATAGCCCGAGAGATGCGGCCACTCCTCCGTCCGGCCTGCGTCTCCGCTGGCAGGCTGCCCTGAGGAAGGCGAGCTGCTCCTCCTCCTCCTCCTCCTCCGGGCTCGCCTTCAAGGCCACGACTGCGCCAAGATGGGGCTGCAGGCCAAGGCAGGGAGGCGCTCAAGGCCCAGCCAAGAGAGGAGAGCCGGGCAGGGGCCTCGCCAGGGGGGCAGCTGGCCCTCTACAACCATCGCAAATAACAGAAACTAATGGAAATCTGCCTGGCTACAGGCGGGGGTGGACTCGGAATTGCAAGGGTTAAAGGGATCTGAGCTGCCTTCCTAGAGAGGCCAGGAAGCAAGGGGGGCAGGTCCTCCAGAGCCAAGGCCCCTCCCTCCCCCAGTCCCTTCCTGCTTTGGCGTCTCTCCTGCAAGGGCTGCCTCGCTGTCCCTCCTGGGATCTGGTGAGTCTCCTCTCTGGGATCTGGTGGGGGTCCCAGGGCTGCAGCAGGGGAGGATTCCTTGGGGGGCCTGATCTGCTCCTGCAGAGGGGGACCCCAAGTCAGGGAGGAGAGGGTCCTGCCAGGGAGGGGCCAGGTCTGCCACGCTCTCCTTCCTGCAGATCAGAGGATCCCAAACTCATTTGGCCTTTCGCCCCCCCTTCAGAAAAACAATGACTCCCACGAAACCTCCTTTAAACAAAGGAGTCCCTAGAACTTTGACTCTCTGTGACGTCTCTCAGCATCAGTGCACAACAGAGGGAACATGTGCAAATGGTTTTCCAAAGCTGGACGAGGAGGTGGACTAGACACCCCACCCCACCCCAAAAAAAAACCACGGGAAGGAAGGAAGAAAAGTTGGGAAAGAGAGGCCAGGAATAAAGAGAGGGATCCCAGCCCAGAGTCTGGCTGCTGCATTGGGGACCAGTTTCCCAGTCGTCTCCCAGGGCAGCTCCCCACGGAGGTCACTGCAGCAATCCCCTCGCACCCAGAGCAGGGCATCCCAGGACCACATCCTCTCTGTCCCAAAGGGATTGTTGCTGGCAAAGCAGCCGGAAATGGGCGCTGCTCCTCACTGAGCCTCCAGGGACCTGGGCATCAATGGCTGTGCGTGTGTTCAGCCGTCTAAGAGAATAACAATAATAAATTAGCTGCCTAAATTTCAAAGGAGATGTATTTGGCCCCACCCACTTGGCCCTCAGGGGGTTGACTAGATACATACCTGGCCCTCAGAGCAAAGAAAAAGGGACCCCACCCCAGGAGTCTGTCTTGAGAGCGGCAGAGAGTGCAAGAAAAGGAGACAGAAGCAGGGGGAAATGTGCCCAGAAGTGGGGGTGGGGGGAGAACAACTCCTGAGGACCCCCAGGTGAGGACCCCCACTAGAGCCAAGCATCCATTTTTCAAATGACTCCCTTGTCAGTCAGTTCTGATTTCATGCATTGACTGGAAGGCAGGAGCAACCAGGCTGATTCATCTCCCAGAAATCCCTTCAGTTGCCTCCACATTTTGCATTCCTCCTTCTCTTTCTTTTCAAAAAGGTATCTCATGGTTTGGGCTCTGGTACCGTCCAGTCCTGATTCCTGGCAAGACTCACCCATGCTTGTTCAGGGATCTTGTTTCTTCTCCTGACCTACAAATTCTGTAACAGAACAATGTATTTGCTTTCTAGGATTTGCTAGAGCTTCTCATTAAGACAGACAAAACTTGGCAGAAGATCAAAGGGTGCCCAGAGGGGACAAACCTAGAAAGGGAGTGAAGGTGGGTGATCTTCTCTAACACAGGTGCTGGCAGTGGGTTTTCCTCCTTCTTGTTCTTCTGCATTCCAAGTCCTGCTGACAGGTTATGAAAGAGGTTAAAATGGAGAACCATGAAAAAGGAGCCAGGTTTCCTTGAGGTCTGAGGCTGGTGAGGGTGGACAGACTCTTGCTTTGAGGACGATCTCATGTCTCCTGACCAAACTGCAGTCTGTGCAGATATGGAGTCTATGAATGAGGAAGCTAACAAGAACCCAGAGCTGAAGAGCTCTGAGCTGAGGGAGCCACTCCAGGCAGCAGTGCAGACAGCCAAAGAGCAAGATACCCAGTGCGTTGTGAAGAGGACTCCCCTGTGTGAGTGCCTGAGGGCCCTGCTCCCGCCGCTCACCACCTGGCCCAGGGCAGGGCCTCCCTAGGATAGTTGCTGTTACTGCTGGAGGGGCACAGAGTGTTTTTAAAAATGTTTTAAAAAATTTCTTTTGAATTTTTTGTATGGGGGGAGGTGGGATGGATGTTTGGTTGGGCTTCGGAATTTGTTTGATTTTGATGTTTTTTGTAATTTTTACAGTTTTTTTTGTTTGTATTGTTTTATTGTTGTTTTTTTTAAAGTGTTATTTTGTTCTTAAGGGGAGGGGTCAGGGCTGCCGGGGAGTGGGTCCCAGCCCACAAAATGGCTGGGGCATGTTCCATGGGGGGGGGGGATGCACTGGGGCAACTGATCTCAGTGATCACGGGTAGGAGGAGGAGTTACGCTAAGACCAGACCATGTTGTTACAGAGGAGGCAGGTTTAGTTGTTGTTTGAGGACTATTCCTGCCTCCGGGTCTGGTCCTGACCGGATGGATACTAGAATCAGCAAGGGATAACCACATGACCTGAAAGTGTTGCTGTGCAATGCCAGGTCAATGATTCATAAGACCACTGCCATCCATGACTTGATCATGGATGGAGGACTTGACCTGGCATGTGTAACAGAGACTTTTTTTTATAAGATATTTATTAAAGTTTCAAAAGTAAAAAAGAGGTTACAATAATAATAGTAAAAAAAAGAAAGAAAAAAAAGAGTAAAAAAAGAAGAGAATACAAAATACAAAAAAGTAAAAACAATTTAAAACAAATTAATCTTTCCATATCTTGTCTTTCATTCACTTGTTTCCCTGACCTCCTCACACCTCCCCTTTTTGTATTCCAGTTCAGTAAGTTAATTCAGCAAATCCTTTCCCTCTTTGTTTTTATCTTAGTCCTTTGTCTTAATATGTAATAACTGTATATTCTCATCTGTTAGCAGTCCATTTTTACATACTCCTTGTAACATTGCTACTAAAAACCCCTTAGCTTCATCCCGACATCATTCTAACATTCATTAATTTTACAGTATTTCTGTAAATAGTCTTTAAATTTCTTCCAATCTTCTTCCACCGACTCTTCTCCCTGGTCTCGGATTCTGCCAGTCATTTCCGCCAGTTCCATATAGTCCATCACCTTCATCTGCCATTCTTACCGGGTGGGTAGATCTTGTGTCTTCCAGTACTTTGCAATAAGAATTCTTGCTGCTGTTGTGGCATACATAAAGAAAATTCTATCCTTCTTTGGCACCAATTGGCCGACTATGCCCAGGAGAAAGGCCTCTGGTTTCTTCAAGAAGGTATATTTGAATACCTTTTTCATTTCATTATAGATCATCTCCCAGAAAGCCTTAATCCTTGGGCACGTCCACCAAAGGTGAAAAAATGTACCTTCAGTTTCTTTACATTTCCAACATTTATTATCGGGCAAATGATAGATTTTTGCAAGCTTGACTGGGGTCATGTACCAGCTGTATATCATTTTCATAATATTCTCTCTTAAGGCATTACATGCCGTAAACTTCATACCTGTGATCCATAACTGTTCCCAGTCAGCCATCATAATGTTATGTCCAACATCTTGTGCCTGTGTAACAGAGACTTGGTTGGATGAAGCAGATGGGCCTGTTCTTGCTGCTGCTTGTCCACCAGGCTTCTCTTATGCACAGCAACCCAGGTCATGTGGGCGGGGAGGGGGAGTTGCAGTGATTTTTAGGAAGTCATTAGTTTGCACCAGGCGTCCTATTGGGAAGACCCAGTTCTCTGAGTGCATGTTCTGGAAGTTGGGCAATAGGGGCAGTACAGGATTCCTTTTGGTGTACCGACCTCCCCGCTGCACCAAGGATTCCCTGCCGGAGCTGCTTCAGGTCGTGGCGGATGTTCTCCTGGAGACACCTAGATTGGTCTGTCTAGGGGATTTTAACATCCATGCCGACACGACCTTACAAGAGGCCACTCGGGACTTCGTGGAAAGCATGGCCTCCATGGGGCTGTCCCTGAATAAGTCTGGCCCAACCCATAGTTGCGGACATGCCTTGGACCTGGTGTTTACCTCTATGGATGTTGGTGATCTGACACTAAGTAAAAGCGAAACGAAAGAAGTGCCATGGTCAGATCACTTCCTGGTGCAACTGGACTTCTCTGCGACCCATCCCCTCTGCAGGGAGGTGGGACCAATTCGGATGGTCCGCCCCCACCACTTAATGGATCCAAATGGTTTCCAGAGAGTGGTAGGGATGTTTTATCCCATGTTGATGGCCTTTCAGCTGATTCTTGGTGGCCCACTGGAATGTGGAGTTAACCAGGGCTATTGACTGTTTGGCTCTGAAGCGCCCTCTCCGATTGCATGGAGCCCAGACAGCCCCGTGGTTTTCCACGGATCTGAGGGCAATGAAACAATTGTTGAGACGGCTAGAGCGCCGGTGGCGGATAACCCATTCTGAAGCTGACTGGATACTGGTTAAAGCTCAATGTCGAGCCTACCAAGTGGCGGTAGCGACGGCGAAGAAGAATTTCTTCACCGCCTCTATTGCACCTGCAGAAAACAGCAGCAGGAGACTTTTTCAGGTGGTTCACAATTTAGCGGAACCACCTGCAACATCGGGGCCCAGTACGGGCCACATGATCTCCTGCAATGATTTTGCAAAGTTTTTTGCAGATAAAATCGCTCAGATTCGGGAAGAAGTAGACGCCACCGTGGGAGCAGGGCCGGGGCGGGAGAGTGCTAGAGTTCTGTCTAGTCAAGTTGTGTGGGATCAATTCCAATCTGTTACCTCCGAGGATGTGGACAGGCTGCTTGGACGAGTGAAACCAACCACCTGTCTCCTTGATCCTTGCCCATCCTGGCTTATAAAAGCTGGCCCGGAAGGGCTGGGCGATGGGCTTCCTGGGGTGGTGAATGCTTCCCTCCGTGAAGGAGCCTTCCCAGACCCACTGAAAGAGGCAGTTATTAAACCGCTTCTTAAAAAACCATCTTTAGATGCAGCCACGATGGCCAACTATCGCCCAGTCTCATACCTTCCATTCTTGGGCAAGGTGATTGAGCGAGTGGTTGCTGAACAACTCCAGGCACACCTGGAAGAAGCGGACCATTTGGATTCCTTCCAGTCGGGATTCAGGCCTCATCATAGGACTGAAACTGCCTTGGTCGCACTGGTTGATGATCTCCGGCGGGCTAGGGACAAAGGTGAGAGCTGTTTCCTAGTTCTGCTGGATCTCTCAGCGGCGTTTGATACCATCGACCATAACATCCTTCTGGACCGTCTTGAGGGGCTGGGAGCTGGGGGCACTGTCATACAGTGCTTCCGCTCCTTCCTCCTGGGCTGTGTTCAGAGAGTGGTGTTGGGGGATGAGTGTTCAGACCCCTGGGCTCTCACATGTGGGGTGCCTCAGGGTTCTGTCCTCTCCCCCATGCTTTTCAGCATCTCTATGAAGCCGCTGGGAGAGATCATAAGGAGGTTTGGGCTGGGTGTTCATCAGTATGCGGATGATAACCAGCTCTAACTCTCTTTTAAATCAGAACCAGTGAAGGCGGTGAAGGTCCTGTGTGAATGTCTGGAGGTGGTTGGAGGATGGATGGCGGCTAACAGATTGAGATTGAATCCTGACAAGACAGAAGTACTGTTTTTGGGGGACAGGAGGCGGGCAGGTGTGGAGGATTCCCTGGTCCTGAATGGGGTAACTGTGCCCCTGAAGGACCAGGTGCGCAGCCTGGGAGTCATTTTGGACTCTCAGCTGTCCATGGAGGCACAGGTTAAATCTGTATCCAGGGCAGCTGTGTACCAGCTCCATCTGGTACGTAGGCTGAGACCCTATCTGTCTGCGGACTTTCTCGCCAGAGTGGTGCATGCTCTGGTTATCTCGCGCTTGGACTACTGCAATGCGCTGTACATGGGGCTACCTTTGAAGGTGACCCGGAAACTACAACTAATCCAGAATGCGGCAGCTAAACTGGTAACTGGGAGTGGCCGCCGAGACCATATAACACTGGTCTTGAAAGACCTACATTGGCTCCCAGTACGTTTCCGAGCACAATTCAAAGTGTTGGTGCTGACCTTTAAAGCCCTAAATGGCCTCGGTCCAGTATATCTGAAGGTGCGTCTCCACCCCCATCGTTCTACCCGGACACTGAAGTCCAGCACTGAGGGCCTTCTGGCGATTCCCTCCCTGCGAGAAGCCAAGTTACAGGGAACCAGGCAGAGGGCCTTCTCGGTCTTGGCGCCCTCCCTGTGGAACGCCCTCCCACCAGATGTCAAAGAGAACAACAACTATCAGACTTTTAGAAGACATCTGAAGGCAGTCCTGTTCAGGGAAACTTTTAATGTTTGATGTATTATGGTATTTTAATATTTTTTTGGAAGCCGCCCAGAGTGGCTGGGGAGGCCCAGCCAGATGGGCGGGGTATAAATAATAAATTATTATTATTATTATTATTATTATCATCATCATCATCAAAGGGTTCCTTCCGATCTCTCAGAGGCTTCCTGAGAGCACAGATGGATGAGCAAGACCCAGCTGGCCCTGAAGCAGGAAGAGGCCATGCCAACCAAACTGGGAGCAGTGGGGGATTCTGGGAAAACTCTGTGCTGAAGATCCTGGGTGAGGAGGACACCCTCCACTCAGAGGTGCAGAGCCAACTGTTGAGGCAGTTCTGCTGCCAGGAGGCCAAAGGACCCCGAGAGGCTTGCAGCCGACTCTACCACCTTGACCGTCAGTGGCTGAAGCCAGAAAGGCACACGAAAGCTGAGATGCTGGACCTGGTGATCTTGGAGCAGTTCCTGGCTGTCCTTCCACTGGAGATGGAGAGCTGGGTGAGGGACTGTGGAGCGGAGACCAGTTCGCAGGCGGTGGCCCTGGCCGAAGGTTTCCTCCTGAGTCAGGCAGAGGAGAGGAAGCAGGCAGAGAGAAAGCAGGTGAGAGAGACTTTCCTCTGGATACTACCTTGACCAGAGCCAGGGCCTTTTCGGATGTGGCTGCGTCCTGGTGGAACGCTCTCTCACAAGAGACCAGGGCACTGCGGGATTTGACATGTGCCAGGCCTTTGTTCAGGGTTCAGTCTGATTCTTTTCTTTCAGTACAAGAATAAGCACTAAAGAGGCTTCCTAGCCCGCTCACACCTCCTTTATAAGACCAGTGGTAACAGTAGTTGGCCCTAGCGAATATTAACCACTCTCAATTTTACCAGTGGACTGCCGTCTATCCAGATTTTAATTTGTTTTGAACTAATTTTAAGAAGTATTTTAATTAATCGATTGCCTATTCTTATGTTCTTTGTATACTGTGTTAGATTTATGATGTTAGCCGCCGAAAGATTGGCTCCGACCAGGGAGGGTGGAGTACAAATTAAAAATTATTATTATTATTATTAGTGGCTCGAAAGAGGATGGAGAACATCCCATAATGCTCTACTGATGGCCCATCCTTTTTCTGGGAAGGCATCCATGGAATGAGATCTCACACCATTAAAGTTTTTTACTTTTCCATTTTCTTTCAGCTATTTCTTGTCATTCATTTTCTGTTTTGAATCCTTGTTGCTCTTTCAGGAAAAGGATCGTTTTGAGGAAATGGACATGGATTCCTGTGAGGCAGAGAGGCCTCTGTTGGACACCAGAGAGAGGCCACTGGGTAAGGAGGAAGGTGGTTTTTCTCTGTTTGGAGGCATTCGGAACCAAGGGTCCAGAGGAGGGGAGATATATTTTTGCATAACTAACATATGAAATGGGCACAAACGTCCAACTGCACTCAGCAGGTAAGGCTTTCTGAAAGGCCTATCTGTAGTTAGAGATGCCCTGTTTCACCTGTGAGAGAAGCAGGCCCTCCTGGCATCCTGCTTACGTTTTTTCTTTTGCAGGAGACAGAATGATGCCGGCAAAACCTCCTGGTCCATCTTTTCATGGGGGCAGAAGGGAAGCAGCGGCTGTGGGACCAGATCAGGTCAGAGGAAGCAGCCTTGTGGGGACAGAGGCCGAGGGATGGAGCAATGTCATGGACTGGTTGGGCACAGAGGAATGGTGGGAGGAAGCAGCCGGGGAACCAGGAAGGGAAGATTGCTCAGAGCGCAAGGAGTGAAGGTGGAGGAAGGATGAGCGGTCAGAGGGAGACGCCTGGGAAGAGGAGGTGTCAGAAGCTGAAGGGGCAACAGAGCTTAGTGAGCTGGGAGACTCTGGCAGAATGCAGTCCAGAATCGGAGGCAGAAGAGGAAGGAGGCGAGTGGGAGGAGGGAGGTTGAGAGTCAGAGCTGAGTCAGGAGAAGGAGGAGCCACCGGGGGATCCCTCTCCTTCTACCAGAAGCCACCCTCCCTGCTTGTCTCTCAGAGCCAGGAGACGTCTGACAATGGAGAAGCAAAGACAGGCTGCACACTGGCGCACTGTTGGATCACTTGCCAGAAACCCCAGAGAGAGGGGACTTGGAAAGCTGTGGGGAGCTAGGGGCCTTCTCTTTTGGCAGCTGATTTCATGGAGGAAGACTCTGTCATGGAATTCTACTCAGTATTGATCCAGGCAGAACTCCAATGTATAGTTACCAGAGTGAAAATGTATTTTATTTTATTTTTTATAAGATATTTATTCCAAATTTAAAAATACAAAAAAAGAAAAAGCCATACAAAATAGAGTAAACATATAACAAAAAACAGACAATAAGAAAAACTCAACAAAAAATATAAAAGTACATTGCAATAAAATAAAACAAAAATCAAATTAAACCTTTACCTAGCCTTTTTTTCTTTTACTTATTTCCTTGACCTCCTCTCACCTCCCTGCTTTGTATTCTAGTTTAAATCGTATTTCCAGCAAATCCTTCTAACCTTCTTTTCATTTACTTATTTTAACATTCAATAGTATAATTAGTACTCCTCTATCCCATCAGTTTCTATACTTCATTTTTATTTAATCCGTTATATCATATCTGCCAAAACGACCTAATAATCTTTTTCCAACCTCTTTCTAACATTCTTTTATGTTACAATATTTTTGAAGATATGATTTAAATTTTTTCCAATCTTCTTCCATCGACCCTTCTCCCTGGTCTCGAATTCTGCCGGTCATCTCAGCCAGTTCCATATAGTCCATCACTTTCATCTGCCATTCTTCTCAGGTGGGCAATTCTTGTGTCTTCCAGTATTTCCCAATAAGTATTCTTGCTGCTGCTGTCGCATACATGAAAAAAGTTCTATCTTCCCTTTGCACCAATTGGCCAGCCATGCCCAAGAGGAAGGCGTCTGGTTTCTTTAGAAAAGTATATTTCAATACCTTTTTTAATTCATTATATATCATTTCCCAGAAGGCCTTGATCTTTGGGCACGTCCACCAAAGGTGAAAGAAAGTACCTTCATTTTCTTTACATTTCCAACATTTGTTATCGGGCGTATGATAAATTTTGGCTAGCTTGACTGGGGTTAAATACCACCTATAAATCATTTTCATTATATTTTCTCTTAAAGCATTACAAGCCGTAAATTTCATACCTGTAGTCCATAACCGTTCCCAGTCAGCAAACATAATATTATGTCCAAAATCTTGTGCCCATTTGATCATAGCAGATTTAACCGTTTCATCCTGTGTATTCCATTTCAGCAGCAAATTATACATTCTTGACAGGTTCTTAATTTTAGGCTCTAACAATTCAGTTTCCAATTTGGATTTTTCATCCTGGAAACCAATCTTTTTATCTAGGTTAAAAGCCTCCCTTATTTGATAATAATGAAGCCAGTCTCGAACTTTAGTTTTTAGTTTGTCAAAACTCTGCAACTTTAGTTTATCTCCAACTTGTTCTAGAATTTCACAGTATTTTGGCCAGTTTGTCTCCATATTAATTTTTTTCAAAGCCTTAGCCTCCATTGGTGACAGCCACCTTGGTGTTTTACTTTCCAACAAATCCTTATATCTCACCCAAACATTAAACAATGCTTTCCTGACAATATGGTTCTTAAAGGCCTTATGCGCTTTAACCTTGTCGTACCATAAATATGCATGCCATCCAAACACATTATCAAAACCTTCTAGGTCCAAAATGTCCGTATTTTCAAGAAGTAGCCAGTCTTTCAGCCAGCAAAATGCGGCTGATTCATAATAAAGTTTGAGATCTGGCAGGGCAAATCCACCTCTTTCCTTTGCGTCTGTTAATATTTTAAATTTTATTCTAGGCTTTTTGCCCTGCCAGATAAATTTAGAAATATCTCTTTGCCACCTCTTGAAGCAGTCCATTTTGTCCACAATTTGCAATGTTTGAAACAAAAACAACATTCTAGGCAATACATTCATCTTTATCGCAGCAATTCGGCCCAACAATGATAACCTCAATTTTGACCATATTTCCAAATCCTTCTTTACTTCTACCCAACATTTTTCATAGTTGTCTTTGAACAAATTCACATTTTTAGCAGTCATATGCACCCCTAAATATTTCACTTTATTAACTAATGTTAATCCTGTCTCCTTCTGAAACCTCTCTTTTCCAATCTCTGTAAGATTTTTCTCTAATACCTTAGTTTTCATCTTATTCAATTTAAAACCTGCTACTTGACCAAATTCTTGAATTAATTGCAATACTCTTTTTGTACTGGATTCTGGCTCCTGTAGTGTCAAAACTAAGTCATCAGCAAAAGCTTTCAGTTTGTACTGTTTAGCTCCGAGTTGTATACCTTTAACCAATTGGTCTTTCCTAATCATATTGAGCAAAACCTCCAGGACCGATATAAAAAGCAATGGGGAGATTGGGCAACCCTGTCTTGTTCCTTTCTCTATCTTAAATTCTTCTGTAACTACATTATTTACAATCAGCTTAGCTTTTTGTTCTGAATAAATTGCACCTATACCGTTTTCAAAACTTTGGCCTACCCCCACCCCCTGCAGATTTTTCTTCATAAAATTCCAAGAAATATTGTCAAAGGCTTTCTCCGCGTCCACAAATATTAGAACTGCTTTAGTATTAATATTAACTTGCAATTTTTCTAAGATATTAATGATATTCCTCGTATTATCTGACAGATGTATCCCTGGGAGAAAGCCCGCTTGATCTTTATGAATTTCTTTCACCAATACATTTTTTAATCTTTTAGCCATAATTTCCGCAAAAATTTTGTAATCCACATTAAGTAGGGATATGGGACGGTAGTTCTTCAACTGTGTCTTTTCCACTTCTGTTTTCGGTATAAGTGTAATGTATGCTTCTTTCCACAACTCGGGTGCTTTTCCTCCCCGTAGTATTTCATTGCAGACTTCTTTCAAAGGTTGCATTAACCATTCTTTCAGAGATTTATAGTACTTTGCAGTTAAACCATCTGGCCCTGGAGATTTGCCCAATTTCATATTCTGAATGGCTCCTTCCACTTCTTGGTCAGATATTATAGAGTTTAATATTGATTTGCTCTCTTGAGATACTTTTTGTAATCCATTAATTTTCAAGAACCGATCAATGTCTAATTCTTTCTGAGTCTCCTGCGTATATAGCTGTTTAAAATAGTTCTGAAAGCACTTTCGAATCTCTCCAGGATTCTGTATATTCTTCCCTTCTACTACCAAGTTCGTAATCGTATTCAGCTTTTGTCTTTTTTTCATTTGCCAAGCCAATAATTTCCCACACTTATTTGCCGATTCAAATGTCTTTTGTTTCATCTGTTTAATCTTCCATTCTATTTCCTGATTCATCAGTTTCATATATTGCACTTGGTATAACTTTATCTCTTTTAAGATCTCCTGTGAGTTCGGTTTCGCCCTCAGTCTTTTTTCTCCATCCTTAATTTTCTCCAAAATTTTTTCTCTCTTCTCATTTTGGTGTCTTTTCCTAATTGCATTTTGTTGTTTCAAAAATCCTCTCATCACCGCTTTACTAGCATCCCAAATCACTCTTTTCTCGGTCGTAGTGTTCATATTTATCTCAAAATAGTCTCTCAAATTTTTCTGGGCCTTTTTGATAATTTCCTCATTCCTAAGCAAGGAGTCATTCATCCTCCATCTAAAAGCTCCAATTGGCGTTAGTATCATTTCCATCTTTACTGGATTATGATCAGAGCAAATTTTCGGACAAATTACCGCTTTTTTTATCTTAGGGGCCAGTCCCCTGGTTATCCAGATTTGGTCTATTCTTGTCCATGTCATTTTTGCTTCAGAGAAGAAGGTTCCTTCTCTTTCCAAGGGGTTCTTTATTCTCCAAATGTCCACAAGGTCCATTTTGTCAGTCATTTCAAAAAATGTCTTTGGTAGTCTTCCATCTTTCGTCACCGTTTGTCTTTGGGCTTTATCCATGTTTGTAGACACTACTCCATTCATATCTCCCATCAAAATAATGTTGTAATCCAAATAATCCAATAGGATTTCATGCAGTTTTTAAAAAAATTCTGATTTTCCCTCATTTGGTGCATAGACACCTAATATCAAAAACTTCTGACCGTGAAGCTGAATTTCAATTGCTATATATCTTCCTTGATCATCTTTAAATAAAAAATTTGGTGACAGGCTTTCCTTTGCGTAGAGTACTACTCCTCTTTTTTTCACATTATCCGATGAAATAAATTCTTCTCCCAATCTTTTATTTATCAAAATTTTCCAGTGTAGCCTTGTCACATGCGTCTCTTGTAAGCAAATCAAGTCCAAATGCTCTTTTTTTAATGTATGAAATGTTGGATTGATTTATTGGTTTGGCGTGACCCCTGCTAATTGATTTACGATCCACAATTAGCTCTTTATGCCCGGCGCGCTTCCTCCGAGCTGCGCCACTCAGCTCCGTCTCCAGTAGCTCTCCAGTCACGCCTCAGCAGAGTTGAACACAGCGGTGAAAACTGTCACGTAAGCTTCACTTAGCTTCAGACAAACACAGACAGAGACCAGGTTTGTCTAATATCAGTCCTTTATTCCGACTTTCCCCAGGAATCTCCTGGGCTCACCGCAGCCATGACTAAAAACTGCGACCTCTTCCCTCAGAGACCAGAGAGGAACAGAACGTAACTCCTCCCAAACTCCTCCCAGCTTCTAAAACTGACGTCAGAATGCTGAGGCATCATGGGAACAACTTAACCTGTTAAGTTCCAAACCCAACACCCCCTCTTGCCGAACCATTCTGACAAGACCTTTTTGAGTTCAACACCTTTCCCTTTGCCTTGTGCCCCTTCCCGGCATCTTTCCAGGCACCTGTTGAACCCCTTCAACACTCCCAGAATCACACTGTGCGACACTTTTCCACGCACTTGTGACCTGATACCCTACTGACCCATTTGGGCCAGCAGTTGTGTCTTTTCCGTCAGATCCTTCCCCCTCTGACTTGACACCCTGTTTGTGAGCTTTCTCCATTACGCTAACCGGAGATGAAGCCTCACACCTGGACACTCCTTTCACAACCTTTGGAGATGCCCAGACCTGCCCTGAACCCTGATCTTGGACCTGGTCCCCATCACCGGGTTCTGAACCCTGATCCTGGACCTGGTCCCCATCACCGGGATCAGCCTCTGCCTCCCTTTCCTCCTCAGAATCAGACAGACATTCTGAGAGAAAAATCAGGACTATCCCTGAGTCTTGAACACTCATCCTGTTCACAGAACTCAGCCTGCTTACTGACCAGCAGCTTGGTTTGATCACCCTCTGGGTATGCAAACTTCCACCCATTGGTTGCAGGATCATATCCACAGAAGATCATTTCCTGAACCTTTGGACCACCTGCCTCAAAGAGCTCAAAGGGCTCTTTGGCTACCCTCCCAAACCCGGGAAAACCATGTACCTGTGCACCCTTGCATGCCCTGCACCCTAGGGACCTCCCACATTTCCGGAGTTTGTACCCTTTTGTGCACCTGTGCAGCTTTTGCACATGACTGGGAACCTTAGCACACTGCACCTGTGCTTTTCCAGCATTCCCACCACCCTCCAGAGGTGACTCCAGAACAAAGAGATTGTTCTGCCCCCTTTTCACGTTGGCCACTTGTTTCCCCCCAACGTAGACCTCTAGCTCCTCCTGTAAAGGAGAAAAAAAACATGTTAGCCACAGCAGAAACCGACTTTCTCATTCCGTCTGCTAACATCACAGTTGTGTCCTGTTGAAAACAGCCCTGCAGTTCCGCACTTCGCCAGCAGGCTCGCTTAGCAGGTGCTGACCAACAGCAGTATCCAACACCCAGCGTGTCACCGTGTCCTGGCTGGAGTTGTTCTTCACAGTTGCCATAGAAGCAGTGATAAGAAAACAACCCTCCCCAGCGTCTGACCCACGTCTTTCCCTTGCGTTCCCACGCTGGCCTCCTCTCCGAGACTGGTTCCCATGAGAACTCAGCTGGTTGACCTTGGGACCTTCCTGCCCAGCTGTCTCCACTCCCCATGGGCAGCAACGACGAACTCCAGTGGAAAAACACTGCCCGGGGCTCCTCCCAGCCGGCCTGGCCCTCTCCTTCTTCCGGAAAAGCACTCTTTGCCAGCTCCGCCCCCTCTGGCCTGGCTCCCACTGCGGCTTTCTGGGAACCTGCTTTGTTGACATTCCACTCCAGCACGCACAGTGGACAAGCCTTTACACTTGCCTTTGGAATCCTTCGCCCCCCCGATCTGCTCACTAGCACTCCTTGAGGCTAAAACATCAGGAACAGGGGCACCAGCCATCTCCAGGCTTTTCTCAATACTTCTCCAGGGCTCTGGCCTCCTGCTGAAGCTTCACAGCACATCCCAGGCAGCCCTTGCTGACTTTACGCCCTTGCCCAACTTCTTAGAGTGAGCCTTTGAAACTCAATGTCCTCCAAGACCTGGCTGCCTGCCATTGTCTTCCGTTCTCCCAAGGGGCCCCAAGCTGTACTCACAGATTACAAGCTCCTCCGGCACCCATCCGTGGGGAAACGATTTTCCAGCTGCTCTTCAGCTCCCAGCACTCAGCTCTCAGCACAGGCAAACCTCTGTGTCTTTCAGCTGCTCTGAGCTCCGCAGCTCTCCTTTGCCTCTTAACACCAGGCAAAAATCTCACCGCCTCCTGCCTCAGCTCCAAACGCATTCCGGCACTTCAAAGCGTTCCTGTGACAGTTTTTACGATCGGTGATTAAGCACCCATAACCTGTTGGATTGATTTATTGGTTTGGCGTGACCCCTGCTAATTGATTTACGATCCACAATTAGCTCTTTATGCCCGGCGCGCTTCCTCCGAGCTGCGCCACTCAGCTCCGTCTCCAGTAGCTCTCCAGTCACGCCTCAGCAGAGTTGAACACAGCGGTGAAAACTGTCACGTAAGCTTCACTTAGCTTCAGACAAACACAGACAGAGACCAGGTTTGTCTAATATCAGTCCTTTATTCCGACTTTCCCCAGGAATCTCCTGGGCTCACCGCAGCCATGACTAAAAACTGCGACCTCTTCCCTCAGAGACCAGAGAGGAACAGAACGTAACTCCTCCCAAACTCCTCCCAGCTTCTAAAACTGACGTCAGAATGCTGAGGCATCATGGGAACAACTTAACCTGTTAAGTTCCAAACCCAACATGAAATACTCTCCCCCTTTTTGCCGACGAATTTAAGCCATTAATGTTCCAACTTAATACTTGCAGTGTCATTTTGTACTTACTCTCCTTCTCCTCCAACAGCCCCAAGAAGTTTGTCTATATCTGTCGGTGGCGTTGGTTTCACTTTTTTTTGCAGACTCTTATCCGGTACAGCAGAGTGAAAATGTAAAGACGTTGCAGGATTCCCCAAAATAGACCAGAGGCAATTGTATTTCATCCAGCAGAGCTTTATTGCTACTGAAGACAAATGAGCATAATGGTCCCAAATCCAAAACATTCAGGATTGGCCCTGTCCATAAGAAATCCAGTTGCAGCAGACTTAACTGAAACTTACCACAAGTTATAATGTCTAAACCTTAACACTCAGCTTATTATGTACAGAACACCAGAAGGAAGAGAGAGAGAGAGAGAGAGAGACCCAGGCTCCTTCTGGCCTCTTCTTATAGTCAGCATGACCTTGACAGAAGACATAACAGAACCACTTTAACCCAGCTGTACTCAGGCTGCGATGCCTGGGTCCTTGTGCCAAAGGCCAAGCTCAGAAAGGGTGGCCCTAGGTCCCAAAAGATGATTTTCTGTGGGTATGAGCCAGGGACCAAGGGGTGGAGATTTGCCTATCCAACAGGCAATCAGTCCAGGATTCTGCTCAGCAGCAGTGCTGAGTTCTGTGAGTAGAATGGATGGACACGCATACATGGGAACCCTGATGTTCTTTCAGAGAGTCTGCAAGACTCTGCTGATGAGGAAGAGGTAGAGGTTGAACCTGCTGCTGAGGCACAGAGTCCTGACCCAGAGCAGGTAGAGGGAAGAACTTCTCCTAAAGCTGTGAAGCTTGAACAGAGAAGTGCTCCTTCTTCACCCACAGGTTCAGCTGAGAAGTCTAAATGGCGCAGTAAGTCAGAGGGGGAGCTCTCTGAGGCCAAAGACATTCTAGCTGGTCCTAGTGGGTCTGAGGGGGTACCTGAAACTGGGTTGAGACGTTCAGCTCGCACAACGAAAGGTAAACCTCCTGACAGGTTTGCAGTCAGAAGTGTGTGGGTTGGCATGGCACAGTGTGAACCCGAGAGTTTTGAGGGTGTTCAGAAACTGCCTCAGGAAGAAGCCAGGAAATGGCATGAGGCAATGCAGAAGGAGATGAGCTCAATGGAGTCTCTAGGTGTGTTCTCCCTCACAACGTTGCCAGTGGGGAAACAGGCCGTGAGCAGCCGCTGGGTTTACCGTCTTAAACCCACAGCAACAGGGTAACCACAGTACAAGGCTAGGCTAGTAGCCAGAGGGTTCACGCAACAAAAGGGGCTGCATTATACTGAGGTATATGCTCCTACTTCCAAAAGTGAAACTCTGCACATGCTCTTAGCGATTGCTGCACAAAGAGGTTTTCAGGTGTATCACTTTGATGTGGATGTGGCCTATTTGAACTCAGACCTCCAGGAGGATCTGTACATGCTTCCTCCTCCAGCGTTTGAGGGCAATGAGCCAAATGCTGTATGGAAGCTTCACAAGTCCATTTATGGCTTAAAGCAATCGGCCAGAAATTGAAACTTGTACCTGAATGAAGCCTTAGAGAAGCTAGGTTTCAGGAAGAGTCTTGCTGACAGCTGCCTGTACCTTAAAGGGTCAGGAGTCACAGGAAATGTTGTTGATCTTTGTTGATGACATCACTCACATCTCAGGGGCAAACAAACAGGTGCAGAAGTTTGCCAAAGAGCTTGGGAAACAGTTTCAGCTCAAGAACCTGGGTGCAGTAAGGATCTACTTAGGTGTTCAGATAGACAGGACTGAAGATGGAAGCTTCTTGCTCAGTCAGAAAGGCAAGATTGAGCAGGGGTTAGGGCACCTATGGAGACGAGCTACATGAAAGACAGTCGGCTAGCAGAACGCATTGAGTGCGAGAACGCTGAGCTCTTCCAGTCAGCTCTGGGTAGTCTGTTGTATCTGTCCCAATGGAGCAGGCCGGACACTGCTTTTGTTACCAATCTGCTCAGTAGGGAAGCATCAAAGCCCAGTGTAAATGCCTGGCATGGTATCAAGCAGGTGCTGCGTTACCTGCAGGATACCAAGGACTTCAGTCTCAAGCTGTCAGCTGCAGGTGAGACGGCGCTTACTTGCTGGGCAGATAGCGACGGGGCGAATCTGGATGACAGGAAGTCCGTATCTGGGATGGTAATAAAGTTTGGGGAATCTCTAGTTGGGTGGAAGTCCTGGAAGCAAAGTCTCATTGCGCTGTCCTCTACTGAGGCTGAGTTCATTGCACTGTCGGAATTGTGCAGGGAACTGGAGTTCTATAGATGCCTGGTGCAAGAGATCTATGGGGATTGTTGCCTGCCCATCACTGTTTGGGAAGACAATCAACCCTGTCTGAAGCTGGCAGAATCTGGGCAGTTGAAGGCCAGAACCAAGCATGTAGACATACGTTTCCAGAATGCATGTCAAAGTGTCAATCCTATTGAAAGCAATTCTATCGAAACAACACAGCAATTAAGAGGAAGGAAAGAACAGAGCATTGTGTAGCAGATCATATTTCTGCTGTCTCAGAAGAGGACATTTCCTTTTTCTTTTAGGGTCCAGTGTGCTTTGAAGATGTCGCTGTTTGTTTCACGGACGAGGAGTGGGCATTGCTGGATCCTGACCAGAGAGCTCTGCATAAGGACGTCATGGAGGAGAATCGTGGGATCGTGGCCTCTCTTGGTAAGGCTCCCTGTGGGATCGTCCTATCTGCCTGGAAATTCAAAAAATACCTCTATGTAACAAACCTCATACATTTCCACATAGCTCAACAGCGCCCAATACAACACCTGGGAACCTAACACCCCCACAATAAACCTTGAACAGCAAATTCCAGTTTTTTCTGTGAACCATCTTCCTCCAGTTCTGCCTTTTTATACCACGGTTGGGTGTCTGAACTGCCCAGGCATCTTAAATGTCAGCTTCAGTGTTGGTATCTGAAGAAGTGAGCATGCAACGAAAGCTCATACTAATAACAAACTCAGTTGGTCTCTAAGGTGCTACTGGAAGGAATTTTTTTTATTTAGCTTCAGAGTTGTGCGGAAAGATAAGTAGCTTCTGTCAAGTTTTCTGTTTTTGTTTTTGCTGCTGTCAGTCTTGGGTTGACCAGAGAGACGACTGACATTGGAGATGGAGGGGATGCCATGACTGGGCCAAACAAAATCCATCCCAGAGAAGAGCCAGGCTTATTGAATCTCAGGTAGTAGTAGTAGCAGTGATAATAATAATAATAGTAATAATAATTTTTATTTATACTCTGCCCACCTGGCTGGGTTGCCCCAGCTGCTCTGGGCGGCTTCGAACACTTACATAAACCAGAAGCATTCATCATAACAATCTGTCCCCATATAAAAAGTACATTAACTTTAAAATGAACAACTTACACTAGTGGCCAAAATTGTGGAAACCTTTTGGAGAAAGTGTATTTCAGAGCTTTGATACCTCATAACACCACTTTTTTCGGAGTAATAGCATAAAACTATATATCAATGGAAAAATAATTTAATGAAGAATGTAATGATTTTCTTCTGTCATGCAGGCACAGTTTCTCCATTCTTCGATCATCACTTGCTGTTGTGCACCTTTCCCTGCCTTTACCAGTCTGATTTTGGAGTGACTGAGTCTCTTATACCTCTTCAAAAATATAGACCAGCTTTGCTTAAGTTTCCACCAATCTTTCTTCTAATTTCTTCATACCTGTAGCCTTGTTCACTTAATAGTACGATTTTATATCTCTTTCTGGGTAACTACTCAACTCTTTGTACCATTTTTTAATTTTATTAAGTTTTACAAACTCACCAAATGAAAGAACCAAGAAACCAACCAAATTGATAGCAATCACATAATACACTGACAAACGTCAACCTAAGCAAGTTGTGCTTCCCTTTTCTGGTCATATGTCTATAACCTTTGATAGAATACAGATAATTGAACAAACTTTGTTGCACTACATTCTTGATTAAATTATCTTTCCATTGCTATATAATATTATGGTATTACAGTCATACCTCGGGTTACAGTCACTTTAGGTTGCGTGTTTTAGGGTTGCGCACTGAGCCGAACCTGAAAGTACCGGAATGGTTTACTTCCAGGTTTCAGTGCTCGGACATGCACAGAACCACCAAATTACGACCCACGCATGCGCAGATGCAACACTGCAGGTTGCGAACGCTGCGCATTGCGAACATGTCTCCCACACGGATCATGTTTGCAACCCTAGCATCCACTGTACTCCAAAAGAAGTGGTGTTATGAGCCATCAGAAATCTGAAATGCCCTTTTTTGTAAAAGGCTTTCACAATTTTACCACTACAGTATATCAAAGAAAGCAACATTCAACAACCCATCAGAATCTAATAATAAATATGTTGGTTAATGACAAAGAACAAAGTTAATGAACACACACGCAACTCCCTTTAGTTCTTCTTCATTTGTTCCTGAGGCTCTAATCCCTTTTTGTCTCCATTGCAGATTGTGATGAATTGCAGATCGAGAACAAGGCTGAACAAGACAAAATCGCCAGAGAGGAGAAGCCATGGAAAAATTTGGAGTATGGAGAGAGCTGCAGTCAGTGTGTGGAATGTGGAAAGAGCTTCAGGGAGAGCTCCAGTCTCACTTCCCATCAGAGAATTCATACAGGGGAGAAACCCTATCAGTGTGTGGAATGTGGAAAGAGCTTCAGTCAGAGCTCCAGTCTCGCTTCCCATCAGAGAATTCATACAGGGGAGAAACCCTATCAGTGTGGGGAATGTGAAAAGAGCTTCAGTCAGAGCTCCAGTCTCACTTCCCATCAGAGAATTCATACAGGGGAGAAACCCTATCAGTGTGGGGAATGTGGAAAGAGCTTCAGGAAGAGCTCCCATCTCACTTCCCATCAGAGAATTCATACAGGGGAGAAACCCTATCAGTGTGGGGAATGTGGAAAGAGCTTCAGGAAGAGCTCCCATCTCACTTACCATCAGAGAATTCATACAGGAGAGAAACCCTATCAGTGTGTGGAATGTGGAAAGTGTTTCAGTCACTGTTCCAATCTCACTTCCCATCAAAGAATTCATACAGGGGAGAAACCCTATCAGTGTGGGGAATGTGGGAAGAGCTTCAGGGAGAGCTCTGGTCTCACTAAGCATCAGATAATTCATACAGGAGAGAAATCCTATCAGTGTGGGGAATGTGGAAAGAGCTTCAGTAGAAGCTCCCATCTCACTTCCCATCAGAGAATTCATACAGGAGAGAAATCCTATCAGTGTGGGGAATGTGGAAAGAGCTTCAGTCACAGCTCTGATGTCACTAAGCATCAGAGAATTCATACAGGGGAGAAACCCTATCAGTGTGAGGAATGTGGAAAGAGCTTCAGTCAGAGCTCCCATCTCACTTCCCATCAAAGAATTCATACAGGGGATAAACCCTTCATTCTATAGCTTTAGGAGCCAGGCTAATACGCACCTTTTTAACCAGGCCTTTGGCTGATTGACATCTAAGGCCCTTTTAAAATGTGGTGGGGAGTTGAGTTACTGATGTGTATTTTGTGTTTTTATGTTGTGTTTTTATGTTGTAATCGTCCTGAGACATGTGGGAACAGGAGTCAGCAACTAGAGGCCAAGGGGCTTTTGCCCCCCCAATAGTATATTTGAGGGGCCACCCCCCCGCCCAGTTGATAGGCATTGCCATTCCAATGGCCTGCATGCATCATGTGATTGTGCAAGGCGGGCCTTACCTGGCCCCTCCCACCAATATTTTATTCAAGTCAGCACCATTGGGTTGAGTGGTATGCTAATTAAATATAGACATGAATCGCCTTCCTTTGCACATGTTCCAGCTTGTCAATATCCTTATTCATTATCATTTTTAATATTTATGTGCCTTTCATCTGAAGATTTCACAACAGAAACATACAGGATAAAAGCATGACTTTCTCAAAAACAAGAAAAGCCAGAGAAATCTCTCCTCCCCGGCAGCAAAAAGAAAACCAATGAGCGCATTCAAGCCTTGCCCCCTGATCATGTAAAGCGTTCCCTCCCAACTTCTGCTTTTTCAGTCTGAACATGCAGTATAACCTTTCCCCTGATTTATGGTAAGAAGGAAGAAAAAGGAACTTCGGCCCTTACGCTCCTACGTGGCCATCTGCTATACCGGGACATTTTGCGGTTAGCATCTTCCTGTTTGAGCTACTCGGGACCCTGTCTGGACAGGGGGGAAAGTGCCAGCACAGCAGATTTATTGCTTCCCCCTTATGTTCGCGAGACATTAAGAAGAACAAGGGAAGGGAACTGGGGTAGAGTTCATTTCGGATTCTTCCGATCTAAGCAATTTGCTATAAGCTTTTGCAGAAGCCGTCATGTTTCAAGCATGGATTATATAAAAATCATTATAAGGATATATGGTTATATGGCTAACTGATTCTATGAAAAGCATAAGGGTAAAATTCCTCCAGGTGGTCCTGCTTCACCCTAACCTCAATAAAACAATCCACAAACAGGCTAAAATCTGACAAACCAGCAGCGCATTGGGGCTGCCAGAGCATATCAACACCCTCATCCCTACCCCAACTTACCAGTGATGTTAATAACATTAGCAACATTGCTTATGGACCCTATATCCAACATAGGCGTCACAAAGACGGTTGGAGGATGGATGGCAGCCAACAGATTGAGGTTGAATCCAGACAAGACAGAAGTACTGTTTTTGGGGGACAGGGAGCAGGCTGGTGTGGAGGACTCCCTGGTCCTGAATGGGGTAACTGTGCCCCTGAAGGACCAGGTACACAGCCTGGGAGTCATTTTGGACTCTCAGCTGTCCATGGAGGCACAGGTCAAATCTGTGTCCAGGGCAGCTGTTTACCAGCTCCATCTGGTACGTAGGCTGAGACCCTATCTGCCTGCGGACTGTCTTGCCAGAGTGGTGCATGCTCTAGTTATCTCCCGCTTGGTCTACTGCAATGCACTCTACGTGGGGCTGCCTGTGAAGGTGACCCGGAAACTACAACTAATCCAGAATGCGGCAGCTAGACTGGTGACTGGGAGCGGCTGCCGAGACCATATAACACCGGTCTTGAAAGACCTACATTGGCTCCCAGTACGTTTTCGAAGACAATTTAAAGTGTTGGTGCTGACCTTTAAATCCCTAAACTGCCTCGGTCTAGTTTATCTGAAGGAGCGTCTCCACCTCCATCGTTCTGCCCGGACACTGAGATCCAGCTCCAAGGGCCTTCTGGCGGTTCCCTCACTGCGAGAAGCCAAGTTATAGGGAACCAGGCAGAGGGCCTTCTTGGTAGTGGCGCCCGCCCTGTGGAACGCCCTCCCACCAAATGTCAAAGAGAAGAACAACTACCAGACTTTTAGAAAACATCTGAAGGCAGCCCTGTTTAGGGAAGCTTTTAATGTTTAATGCATTATGATATTTTAATATTTTGTTGGAAGTCGCCCAGAGTGGCTGGGGAAGCCCAGCCAGATGGGCGGGGTATAAATAAAAAAAATATTATTATTATTATTAAGACACTTAACACCGTTTCACTGACCACTCCCTATCGCAAATGACAGGGAGGATGGCCTGACCTTGAACAAAGAACTCCATGCCATCTGAGACCTAGGACCAACTGGCTAAATGCCAGATGGCCCATGATACCCCAAATAAACACCTATATGACTACATAGGGGATACTTTCTGCAACCTACCCCCCACTCTTTAACCCAAATCTAATTCTAACCCCCGTGCTTCCCTACCCACCACACTCTAGATCAGCACAATTTCACTGGTTTGATAAACAATACAAGGTGAGAGACACAGGGCAACCCGGACGGGCTGGCATGGAATCACCCTATATAGTAGATAAGCAAGATGGCTAGCTTAAAAGCAATTTCATTAAATGTGAGGGGGTTGGGAAACCCCATCAAAAGAAAATGCATCACCTTGTATGTAAACACCATGAAACCACACATCGCCTTCCTACAATAAATACACAACCCACCCAAAGGGAGCAAACTCCTGAGTGATCCATGCTTCAGTCAACAATGAGTTGCACTTGGCTCAGCGAAGTTCTGTGGAGTAGCCATAATACTCAGTAGAGACCTGAACTTCAAAGCCGCAACAGTCCTCAAAGACAAAAGAGGCAGACTCATTTTTGCTAAAGGGACACTAGATGGCAAAACTAAACTGACAATTGGCTCCATATATGCCCCAAACTTGAAACAGCTAGAGTTCATCCAAAAAACATTAAACAAGTTCCTCTCTTCCGAAGGGAAAGCAATTCCGGGGGGTGACCTCAACCTAAATATGAAAGCATATCCCTGAAAGACACCCCCCCTACAACCCCCTGGGCAACCTTCCTCCGAAGGAAACCCTCAACAATTAGGGACTCTTACAAGTTGCTAAAAATGCTAAAAACTGGTCTCTATGACATTTGGGGTGAAGAAAACCCAGGAGACACCAGCCACACATTCTTGTCTGGGCGCTATGGCACAGTGTCCACCTGGACAGCATTCTGCTCACACAAGATCTGATCCCCTCAGTAGAATCAATGAACATAGGTAACATTAAAATCACAATAAAAAAATTCCTTCCTGTAGCACCTTAAAGACCAACTAAGTTAGTTCTTGGTATAAGCTTTCGTGTGCATGCACACTTCTTCAGATACACTGAAACAGATCCTTCTATATATTGAGAAGGTGGGGAGGGGTATTACTTAGAAGGGTGGTGGGAATCGGAGATTGGCAGATAGCTGAGATGAGCCTGTTGACGTCAATATATAGAAGGATCTGGTAACTTCTGTTTCAGTGTATCTGAAGAAGTGTGCATGCACACGAAAGCTTATACCAAGAACTAACTTAGTTGGTCTTTAAGGTGCTACAGGAAGGAATTTTTTTATTTTGACTATGGCAGACCAACACGGCTACCCATCTGTAATTAAAATCACAGATCACGCCCAAGTAGAAGTTACCCTCAAAATAGGAGAGGGAACACAAGCCACCCCATCATGGTCCTTCAGTCCCGTCCTAACCACAAATAAACAGAGTCTCACAGAAACTCTCCCAAACTACTTCAAGGAAAACAATGTAGACAACAAACAACCCTGCTCCTATGGGATGCAATGAAAGCGGTCACCAGAAGAGCTTGTATAAAAGAGAAAGCATCCCTTAAAAAACAAACCTCCTTAAAAGTTAGCAAGATAGAACAAGACATCACGGCCCTCTCATCATGCTACAAACAGGATCTAAAAAAATTCTTAAAGCTATAGAACAAAAACGGAGAGAACTAGATTCCCTATAAATCAACAAAACAATGATCAACATTCTATACTCTAAACAATGCTTCTACAAGTATGGAGGGGAAAGCTCCAGACTATTAGCAAACAGGTGTAGGAAAAAAGCACTCAGAACAAGAATACATTGCAACACCAAAAAGGACGGCAACATAACATTTCCCCCCAAAGAAATAACCTCAGAATTTGCAGAATTGTACTCCAACCTATACACCTCCCATAACTGATGAGGAACAGGAATTCATGGACAGTCTTATCACCCCAGAAGAAATAGATACAGGCCTCAAAAACCTGAAGCCGCACAAAGCCCCATGGCCCAGACAGCTTTACAGCAGAATTCTATAAGAAATTCAAATAACCCCTGATGCCCTACATTGTGGGAGTCATAAAGCCACGGCAAAGGCTTGTAATATTGCAGGGTGCCCCCTGACCTCGGCTGACCAGCACTCTGAGCTTTACAATGTATTGGAATGTATTGACCTTAAATGGAGTTGTGTTTCCTCTGGGCAGTGATGACCCTGTATGGTGATGGGTGTAATAAAAGCCTTGACCGGATGAGGTAACGTGAGACATTGGCAAACGGCCATGCGGCTGGAGAGAGACAAAGGATAATAAAAGTTACCGGAGGGAAAGAAGAAGTTCGAAGGAGCTGCTCCTCCATCCTGAAAATACAGCTGTCTCACTGTGTCTTTATTTTATGCTAAACAGCACCATTTTGTGACGGCTGGCTCCGTCACTACATGACCCACCTATTCAATGAAATCATAAAAGGGTGCCCCATTCCAAAAACCTGGACCTACTCCAAGATAGTCTCCATCCCAAAACCACTGAAATACAGCCTCAAAGTAGAATCATTCCGCCCAATCTCAATAATAAACCATGACTATAAGATACCCACATCAATCTTGGCCAACCGCCTAAAAATCTTCCTACACAAGTTAATAATCCCAGACCAGACTGGCTTCGTCCCTGGCCACAATATAACAGACCCCATCAGGAAACTACTGAATCTGATTGAACACAGCAAGGCAACTAAACTCCCACTGATAATTATGTCCCTAGAAATCCAAAAAGCTTTTGATTGCTTAGAGTGGAAATATATTTTGGAAGTACTAACTAACATGAAATTTGGCCCCAACTTCCTACAAACCCTCAAACAAATATACACCCGAGCCTCAGCAAAATGCAAGACTAACAATAATACCATAGCAATCCAAAGAGGCACAAAACAAGGATGCCCAGTGTCTCCCTTCCTATTCATCCTGGCTCTGGAACCTTTAACAATCCGTATCCGAGCAGCTGCAGACATCACTGGAGTGGAAATAAAAGGCAGAAACTATAAATCAGGGCTCTTGGCAGATGACCTAGTGCTCACAACACCAGACCCCATAAACACAGCAACCTCCCTAACCGGAGAACCCAACACATTTGCAGTGGTATCAGGCCTACAGGTAAATTTTGCAAAGTCAGAAGCAATGTGCTTCAACACCCCCCTTACACCCCAAAATAATTTGCCAACGTCACCAAGATAAAACTTTGCCGCACCAGGCTCAGATACCTAGGGGTACAAACAACCAGAAACCTCAACAAATTATACCTCTACAACTACAACCCCTTGTGGTGACAAATTAACAAAGACCTAAAGAGATGGGACAACACAAACTTCACTCTCTCAGACAAAGTAGCCATGATCACCCTCCCAAAACTAACCTACCTATACCAAACCTCCCAATATGGATTCCCTCAGCCACAAGTGGCAGAAGAAACTACAAATTCCCAAAATCCAATTATTCTGGACAACAACCATATGAGAAATATGCAAAATAACTAAGCAAGTATTAGAAGTTACCCCAGAAATGGCCCTACTAAACAAGACAATAACGCCCACTCACATCACAAAGAGCTCATAACCCACCTACTCTCAGCTGCCGGAAACATCATAGCCAGACACTGGAGAGACCTGTCAGGAGTAAGCATGAACCAATGGTACCAAATACTATGGGAAATAGCCTTATTAGAAAAACTAACCAATGAACTGAAACTGACACGGGGATAAATAGAAGAAGATGCCTTCACTCTGGTATGACTCCCAACAGCATATGAATCAAGATGGCTAACCTGATCCAAAACACACACACACCCCACTCACACATGAAAACAAAGACCACCACAGCCAACCAGAAACAAACAAGCACACCCTGGGCCAACCCCAACCTCTCTCACCACCAAAGGAACACAAGCGCATAGTAGAGAACCCACATGAGTGACGCTGACACAAAACCCCACACATACATTAAGTAAAATAGAAACTGTGAGGAGAACCAGAGATTTTAGGGTTAATAGCTCATGGAGTGACGGCCTGCCAGTGGGGGGGGGGGTCACATGGGGGGGTTCTGCTTTGTTATGTGAGCTTTTTACTTTCGGGTTTTTTTGCTCTCTCTCCCGGCCTGTTTCTCTGCTGTAAATAAAGCTTCTTAGATTAGGAAGAAGCTGCGTGCTGAGTGTTTTTCTGCATGCCTGAGATTCCCTCCACACAGAGCACACACCGCTGATCGCAACACTGTGCTACACGTCCGGAGCGGAGCTGAGGCGCAGCTGAAGTGTGCTGGGTGTTCAATTTCAGAGGTTATGGCTGCATAACACAACAGAAACATTGTCACCCCACCCCACCCCCATTCACCATGCCCCCACCTCTTCCCCCCTTTTCTTCCTAATTCAACACTAATGTCTCAACAGAGGAAACGGATCTGTAGAAAATGTAACTTGAAAAAGGAGAAATTGCACATACTTTTGTAAACCAAGAAATAAAATATGTTGTGTTTTTTTTAAAAGAGAGGGATCCCAGCCCAGAGTCCGGCTGCTGCATTGGGGACCAGTTTCCCAGTCGTCTCCCAGGGCAGCTCCCCACAGAGGCCACGGCAGCAATCCCCTCGCACCCAGAGCAGGGCATCCCAGGACCAGCTCCTCTCTCTCCCAAAGGGGTTGTTGCTGGCAAAGCAGCCGGAAATGGGCGCTGCTACTCACTGAGCCTCCAGGGACCTTGGCATCAGTGGCTGTGCGTGTGTTAAGATATCTAAAAATAATCATAATAAATCACCCGCCTAAATTTCAAGGGAGATGTCTTTGGCCCCACCCACTTGGCCCTCAGGGGTTTGCCAGATATGTTCCTCTTGCTGCCCTTCTCCCACTTTGGAACAAGCTGCCTCAAGTGTCCACATGAGAGTCAGAGGGGTCAGATAGAATCGCAGGATTGCAGAGTCAGGATGTACCCCAGGGGTCATCTAGTCCAACCCCCTGAAAGGCAGGAATCACAGCAAAAGACTCCCTGACATATAGATGGCTCTAGGTGATGGCTTCTTCTTGCGGTTATCAGCCTCTAGGAATGCGACGTCTTTTTATATGGTCTATAGAGATCTTGCTCTTCCTGCCTGTGTGCCTCCATTCCTAGTCTTTGCTCTCTATTTATAAGGAAAGATGGAGCAGGAATTTCTATCCCTTTTGATCTTGCGGAGTTTTGATGAAGCCTCCAAAGGAACATCGGAAGATGCCGTCTGCTGAGCCCGACCAAGGGCTCCCTCTAACCCTGTATAGTCCACACTGACTGGCAGCAGCTCCCCCCAGTTTCATCCAGCCCTTGCGGGAGATGCCAGGGGCTGACCCTGGAACATTCTGCATGCCAAGCAGATGCTCTTGGTTCCCCATATTTCACTAGCCTTTCAACACTATTCTGTTAGCAACCGTGGAGATTCCGCCTGCCTCTTTCCAAAGGAGAAAACTCACCTGTTTAAAGAATTTGAGGTAATGCATCATTTGTATACTTTTTTTGAATTCTATGTTTTCAGTGTCCCTGAGATCTCTTGATGAAGGGCGGTATATCAATTTAATAAATATTAACAACCATCCATTGTTAGTCCTCTGAATTTGCAATGAAGTGTATGGGGGGGGGGGGGGCTCATTTAATTTCACTGCACACAGGTGGTGTAGTGATAATAAAGGTTTATTATTATTACTGTTCTCGAAGCTACCAGCATGAGTTTGACCAAACTGCGGGAGGCAGTGGAAGACAGGAGGGCCTGGCGTGCTCTGATCCAGGGGGTCACGAAGAGGCGGACACGGCTAAACAACAACAATTATTACTGGAAGGAGAAATGGCATACAGTGGTACCTTGGGTTATATACACTTCAGGTTACAGACTCCGCTACCCCAGAAATAGTACCTCAGATTAAGAATTTTGCTTCAGGATAAGAACAGAAATTGTGCTCTGGTGGCACGGCAGCAACGGGAGGCCCCATTAACTAAAGTGGTGCTTCAGGTTAAGAACAGTTTCAGGTTAAGAACGGACCTCTGGAATGAATTAAGTTCTTAACCTGAGGTACCACTGTAAAGGTAAAGGTAAAGGGACCCCTAACCACTAGGTCCAGTCGTGACCGACTCTGGGGTTGCGGCGCTCATCTCGCTTTATTGGCCGAGGGAGCCGGCGTACAGCTTCCGGGTCATGTGGCCAGCAGGACTAAGCCGCTTCTGGCGAACCAGAGCAGCGCACGGAAACGCAGTTTACCTTCCCACCGGAGTGGTACCTATTTATCTACTTGCACTTTGAAGTGCTTTCAAACTGCTAGGTTGGCAGGAGCTGGGACTGAGCAACGGGAGCTCACCCCGTCGTGGGGATTCGAACCGCCGACCTTCTGATCGGCAAGTCCTAGGCTCTGTGGTTTAACCCACATCCTTGCCAAAGTTCAAGGATTCTCGCTTGAGGCCGAAGTCTTCTTCTTGAGCTTCTGCCGCTCAATCCTGTCTCTTCTCTCTCTTTCAACATGTTGGGGAGACAGGAGAACCTGCAGAGTCCAGCGCTGCTGAAGGTCCGTGCTCAAACTTTCCTTTTGGGCTTTTGTCCTGAAAAGGCAGCTTCATGAGCGAGATGTAAAACAGTCTTTCTGTCTGTCTGGGGCACACACTTGGCTCAAAGTCTGGGGCAGATTTCTTTGGAAAGAACTGTCTACAAAGCAACTCTTCCTCCCAGATGAAACTAATTCTTGCTTCAGTGCCAGCCCTGGGGACCCCTGCACTTCTACATACTTCTAAAGTTGGGTCCTTAAGCATTTCTTTCTTAAAGTCATTATTAAGCCATGTCATGCTTATGATATTTTATTCTCTTTTTAATGATGGTATGCTGTTATAAATGTGCATATTTGACTTCACTTAGCAATGTTGTTTTTTTTATAAAAAGTTTGAGTTTTTTTTCTGTTAACCTTGTGTTAAATATGTATTCTGTAGTTGACCTTCTTTGTAATGTTTTATTTTGAAATTTTAAGATAATATTTTAGTTTTCTGTTAATTATGTTGTTTTGACTATATACGCTATACACAACTATATTTTGACATATTTTATTGATGTTTTAATATGCTCTAAACCACTTTCAGATTTTTCTTAAAAATATAAAGCGGTATAGAAATGAAAATAATGATGATGATGATGATGATGAAGGGGTGAAGGAGGAGTCATGGTATTCTCACCATACTTTGCCAAAGAAATTTCTGGTGACTCAAAATCTTCACGAAACTGATTTACATTTCCAATGACAGGCTCCTCAACACATTGGCTGGATGATACACCAAAAGTTAACTCTTTAGAGTCCGGCAACAGCTCTTTTTGCTGCTGAGCTAAATGCTATTTAAAAGCGAGATCATTGCTTATAAGGCAAGGTGTAAACATATCATTTTCATGTACTAAAACTGATAAGGACCCTTTAAAATCTTTGTATTCACAATCTACCTGGGCTAGACTGGTTTTTACTGCTTGGACCCCACAGGGAGTTCCAAACAACTATTTACCTTCTAAAAATTGGCCAGGCGGTAATAACCCCTGAGGAAGCATCAGCCCCTGTGTCCCGTAACCCAACTATTAATATGTTATTAATTTTAATTTCATCACTGAATTGCACCTGAGCACCTGAACCCATCTAGATTGACACAAGTCAATTAATGCCGTTCTCACAGAGGCCCATTCTGGTGAACCATTTTCTGTTGAAGCTTGATTCTGGGGAGTGGGAGCTGCCGTTAGATATTGGTCACTTGGCCTTTCTCCCTCCTCCCATGAAGCTTCCTCAGACTGCAGCACACACACTTGTGCTGTTCTCGATATGCGACCCGCCTGCCATTTTCTGTCTTGCCGCAAGCTACAATCTTTCTTCCAGCCATCAATCATGCAAGACGTGGCAGGAGAGGTCCCCGGCTAGGCTCCTGGGGTGCTAGTCCTCAGCATAGACCTAGCTACTCACACCTTGAAAAGGTGTGATTCACAACAGCAGAATCTCATAGGTTAGTTTACTCTGTTGACAGCAACTGTGCATAGGAGCCAACTCCTAGGGGGCAGAGGTCCCTTGACCCTCTGATCACCCTGTGATCAGTTATGCAGGGGGGGAGCTTACCTGCTCCACCCTCAATATTTTGTTCAAGTTGGCACCCCTGCCACCATGAATGGCATGGAAGCAGCACCACATGCTGCCATGCTGTGCCCACACTGGTGTGGACCCCCGTCTTGCCCCCTGCCAAGCTCTGAAGATATCGAGAACAGTTCAATGGGTTTGTTGCCAGTGTTAGCTCTATATGAGAGTCAGGGTGCCGGAATTTCCCAATGAGAAAGCCAAAGTTGTATTTGTGATTAGCCTGCTGGAAGGGGACACCAGGCACTGGGTGGCCCCCATTCTCATTGCTGTCAGAAAACAGGCTATGATTGGACCCTTCCGTTCTCTGTTTTTGTAGCCATCGAGATCTGAGCTTGCAGAAAAAGGTCTTTTCAAGGTGATTTTAAGGGCTGGCGCCAAAGAGTCCCGCAACCTAGATGGCAGAGTGTGGATTGTGCATTAAAACAGTGGGGTGGGGTGATCTCTTGGTTTTGCTTTTGTGTAGAAATCATGGGACACAGTTTCATTCATCTTAAAGTGTCTTCTTAGAGCCAGGCATCATCAGGCACCTTCTTACAAATATACTGCATGCGTTGAGCACAGTTAAATGCCATCCAGCATCTCTCGTAGTAGCAATCAAAGGTCATTGCCCCACAGTCGTGGAACGCTTCATAATTTGGCTCATAGTAATTCCAGTACCTGAAAAGAAAGAAACAGCAGCACTGATGAATCAAGATTGGATGTTTACTTCCTCACCTGCTCCCCATGCCTTCTACCATTAAAAAGATGTTCAGATCTTTCTCTCTTAACCTCCCCCCACAACTGTGATGGATTTTTCTCCCCAGATTTTAGAATTCTAACCATGTAAAAACAACAACAACAAGAACACCACACACATGCACACACAAACTAAGACTCTCTACATTCTTTTCATATGAAGTGATTTCTCATAGGAAACTACAAAAAAGTGAGGCTGTCACTGTGGAAGGCTCAGTGGTACACACAAGAACTTTCATTCAATTTATTCAGTTTATTTTACAATTTTGGGTAGTATCCAATGCAGTACTTCTGCTATTGCCAGGATTTCCATTTCTGCAACAGAACCGCCCCTCTCTCCTCTCCATATACACCCACATCCTCCTCAGATCCGCTGTGGACCATTTTGGGTGTTGAGAGATCCTTACTCTCTCGTAGCCGAGTTAACACAGTAGTGATTGATCTGAGCATATTAAAAACTTGTTAGATTTGCATCCGCTTTCATCCACCTCATCTCACATCCATCACCCACCCCATGCATGAGGATAGCAATGACAGTATACAGAAACTAAAATAGCTACGTCTACAAATGAAATACAAAAAATAATCTATAACCACAAAGCCATTATAGAGTTGATTGAAATATATCATCGTCTCATTGATTGAAATATATCATCATCTCATTGATTGAAATATATCATCATCTCATTGATTGAAATATATCATCTCTCACATATATATCTTATCTAAATCTTACATGATGGTTCTAAGTTTAATCAATCACCCTAGCCTCCCACTTACTGGCCTTGCATTCTCCAGTGTCCATTGTATACTGAATCAAGTCCCACTACATAGCACTAAAATTCTGTGATAAATGTATTCTTTAACTCCCCCATTTTTAACTCTCCATGAATCTATTCAATTGATACTAGTAATAATGGTGTAGTAGGTGTTTTTTACTCCCATGAGATGTTTGGGTTGGATGTGCCCTTGGATCAAGTCTAAGTTCACATACAGCAGTGATTCACCAATTGGAGGTCCAAGGACCACCCACCCAGCGGCTCCATTACACCATTCGCATGACAAAAACTGCCACAGAGATATCCAAATGTTCAAAGGTAGAGGGGCCCATGGCTTGGCTTTTGAAAAAGAAGGGGTCTGTACTACTTAGCTAACTGGGAAGCACTGGCATACAGGGTTTAAGTTCCCAGCTGGTATTATCCAACTCCAATGGCCGTTTGTGAACTTTACTCAATGCCTTTGCCAAAAAGGTTAAGTGGTTAGTATTGGCTGCATCAATGGAGATGAATGCCATTGGGTTTTGTTCCAGGAGAAAGCGACCCTCTGTTCATCCAGTCTTGGTAATAAATGCCAGACCAGCTCGCTGTTCTACTACCAAGCTGTGGATGAGTGAGATCTTACTCTGACCTTGTCAATGCATCAACACGGGTTGAAAAGGGTTGTTAGATACTTAAAGGGAACCATGAACTGTCTTAAACAACCCAAAACTATTGGGGATCTGTCAGTGATTCCTGCTTTGCAGGGGGTTGGACTAGATGACCCTTGGGGTCTCATCCAACGCTAAATTTCTATGTGTCTATGATTATATTCAAGAAAGTGAGCTTCATCTACCCTCCCTTACACACTTACTTCATCTGCTCCTATTATTTTAGGTTTGAAATTGCTGGTTATTCAGCTTGTTTAGCAGATAACTGCAGAAATACTTTCCTAAAGAGAGTGTTGCTCAGCTTTAGGTTCTTGCAAGTCCTTTTGAAGCTGAGCTAAGCAGCACAAAACATTTAAAATCATGCCTTCATCCTCTTCCGAATCACCGCATTCACTAGGTTAGAGAAGCATTTGGAACGCATGCCATTCTTCATAAACTTACGTGGTTTCAGGACTCATTCCTGATGTCCATCTCCATGTCCCTCCCTTGTCTTTAAAGAGTCCAATCCAAAAAAGCATTTTACGGCCTTTTACTTGCTGGTTTATAAAGAACTAGGGTAGGGGAAGGGAGAAAGAAAAAACAGAAAATCATCAGTAGCAATGAGGAGCAAGGCACTTCTCTCAAAGCCCTTCTAGACAATGTTCCTTTCTCTGGGAGACTACAGCCCTTTACCGACATTCAACAGGCACAAAACAAATACGTTTCAAAAGGAGCAGGTGTCACCACTGGAAGTCCAATACACATTTTTTTTAAGAAGCAGTGATCAAAACTATACAGTGGTACCTTTGTTCTCAAACGCCTTGGTACTCAAACACCTTGGTTCCCAAACGCGAAAACCTGGAAGTAAGTGTTCCAGTTTCTGAACATTTTTCAGAAGCCGAATGTCCGATGAGGCTGTCTGGCTATTGTTCCCAGGGTGCCTGCACTAACCGGAAGATGCTCCTTGGTTTTCAAACATTTCACAAATCAAATGGACTTCCGGAATGGATTAAGTTTGGCGTTTTGGGTTTTGCTATTTATTTTGCCTTTTTGTTTTTTAGGCTTTTTTGCTTAATTTGTTTTTGTGACTGTGTGGAACCCAGTTCAGCTACTTGTTGATTGATTGATTGATTGATTGATTGATTGTGTGATTGTGGAAATGGTTAAAAGCCCCCCATCCAAACAATGACTATCATCAGTGCAGGTAAGAAAAAAAATAATAATTTTAATTTCCGTCATCTACGATGCTTCTTATTAATTTTACGGCACATTACATAGATTCTTGCTTTCATTTTATGGTCTCGTTAGATAGTAAAATTCATTTAAATTGCTGTTTTAGAGGATGCTTTTAAAAGGTTGGAATGGATTAATCTGTTTTGCATTGCTTTCTATGGGAAAGCACACCTTGGTTTTGAAATGCTTTGGTTTTGGAACGGACTCCTGGAACGGATCAAGTTTGAGAACCAAGGTACCACTGTACATAGTACTCCAAGTAAGGTTGCATCAAGCACCAAGAATAATTGTGTACTGAGGATGTGCTATTGTCCCCCTGATCCAAATTATGATGATGCTGATGATGATGGAATCAAGGAAGCATCCCAAAGAGGAAATATTACAGTGAAGGGTAACTTCACCTGCCCTCACCGAGACTGGCTACATATGTCTTTCCATACGTATGTCTTTCATGAAACAGAGTTAAAATTTCCAGATATTGTAAATGACTGTGCCATAAAACAGTTTGTCTTGAAACCATCTAGCAGGACAGTGACCGGTGTAGCAAACACTCCAATTTCTGCATCCATGCTTGCTTGTTGATTCCAGAGACACTGGAATCAGTCTGGTTGTGGTATGCTTGAAGGACTGATGATGGGGTCTCACTCATGTCTGTGTCCTGCAGCACCCCAGTAGCCCCTCTACCTGGGCTAAGGGGTTGGGAGAGGGATATACCTTGCAAGGTCCTTTAGAGTCATCTCCATGATACTCTCATGCCAGAGGGTTAGGGTGGAGCAGAGGAAGACTCTACAGAGCAGAGGAAGAATTTACCGGCAAGCCAAGGGATAGATGCCCCTCAAGTATCTCCTCCTCCTCCAAGACCTCTTTCCTGACTGCCAGCTTCATTCTATTAGAGCTCAGCAGCTCCAAGAAACCTTAGTGAGTCCCAGATGGTAGCAGCTGCTCCCTGCCCCACCCACCCCTTGGCTTGACTGATGGAGTTGCTGTCTTGGCTGCATACAGGTGGATTGGAGCTTCTTAAATGGATAGTGATGACAGGAGCCTTTGGCTCAAGGAGATCTCCTACCTTCCTGTACTCAGCTTTGATGCTCACCTGTTCTTCCCTTGTTTCCACAGAAATGAGCCTGGCGCCCTCCTGCTCACAGTATTTTTTGGAATCCATCCATGAGCGTAGCTCAAGAGAAAAGAAATAGAATGTCCTTGAATATACCATCCAACCATCGTCCAAGTTCCTAGTAAGGATGTCTTTGAGTCAAGCCAGATATGGAGGAAGAAAAGAAAAAGAAAACAAGATAGGGAATTTAAGGGGACCAACTTTGTATTTCTGTGCGGACTTCAATTATTTTTGTTAAGTTCATTTCTGTGGCCACGTGATAACACACATTCATCTAGGAAGCTCAGAAAGATTAAAATAAGACCATTAACTCGTCACCCCATGCTGATGCTGCAGTAAATATCTGGGTGGGCATAGCTGGGAGTGCAGTCAAGAACCTTTTATTCGAGGGAATAGACAAAAGATGTACTATATAGAGCCCACCCAGGAATTAAATCAGGAGTGTGCTCTGACAGATCAGATGAGGGAAGAGGAGATTGCTGAACCTCGGGCGCCAGAGATGGAGGGAGCTGTGGCCCAGCAGGAACATGAGTTCTTGGATCTGACAAATGAACTTGGAAAAAGCCAGATCTGGAAAGATAAAGTTTGGTTTGGTTTGGAAATGGGGGGTTGGATAGACCCCCCCTATGCAGGGATGTTTGGACTTTTCAAGTCTGGCAATGGGCCGTGAGATGTTTGGGGTTGTGGGGGCTCTTAATTCTGGAGAAACTTTGAAACATGTTTTTAAATACCACATGGAGTTTAGTGTGGAATATGGAAAAGGGACTGATTTGTCGAGAAGGGTCAAAAACACTGTCAAGTTGGAGTTCCCACGAGTGAAAGGAGCAGGAGACAAAGTAAAGTACAGGTATAAATATGAAGAAGAGCTGCGGAAGGGACATGGAAGAGACTTAAGGGCCTCGGACATAAGGTTACCAGGTTAATGCGCTAGATTGATGGGATAGAAAGGACTGACAAAACCCGGGACCAGGAGGAAGAGACGCTGGATGAAGATTGGAAGAATTTTTTTTTTTTATTAGGATTGCTTTATAAAATTGATGAATGTTAGAAAAATGTTGGAACGAAATCATTTGGCTTTAGCAAAAATGTTAAAAGAATTATGTAAGAATATGTTACGGTTATGAGAAATTGGTATAAATAAGATCTAAGTTTTAAGTTTTAGGGTCTTTTATAGTAAGATAAAGGTTAAAATAGATTAAGGTAATGTAATGACAGAATATTATGAAAGATGGAAAGGATTTGCTGTGACAATTAACAACTAGGATACAAAAAAAGGGAGGACTGAGGAGGTCAAAGAAAGAAGGTAATGACAGCTAAGGATTCGAGAATATTGGATTTGTTTTTAAATGTTTGTGGCTTATTTTTGCTTTTTGATTGTGTTGTGTTACGTGCTTTGTTCTTATTTTTTGATTTTGATTTTTATCAATTTGTATTGTTTGATTGTGGTTTGTTTTTATTTTGTTTTTTCTCTTTCTTTCTCTTCTTTGTTTTTCTGTATTTCTAAAATTCTTAATAAATATCATTTAAAAAAAAAAAAGATGTACGTCCCCTCACAGGCCTGATCTGAACCCCTGGGGCCTCACCTATTTGTTAAAAATCTGGATACTCAGGGCAGCATCAGGGCAGATTTGAAGGTTGGGGAGGGGAAGTAGCTGTGGTTTATCACAAAATTCTCTTCCTCTCTCCAGGCTCTCTGCTGGGGGGTGGGGACAGGAATCTGGAGTGTGTGTTGCTGGCATTGGGCAACTGGGACAGATGAGGGATTCTGCTGGTTTACCACCCACTTTGCTGCCCAGCAGTCTCCCTGCCTGAGCTGACAGGATGGATCCAGTGGGTTTCCAAAATGGCTCTGGGGGATTTTGGTGCTCCTGCCAAACTTTGGCCAAACTCTGGAACAACAACAACAACAACAACAACAACAACAACAACAACAACAACATAATACTTTATTTATATGCTTTTATTTATGTTGTGCCCAGCCACCCTGGATGACTTCCAACAAATTAAAACACAATTGTACACAAACCATTAAAAACTTCTCTGAACAAGGCTATTTTCAGTCAGATAGTTGTTTATTTCCTTGACATCTGGTGGGAGGGAGTGCCACAGAGCAGGCGCAGCTACCCAGAAGGCCCTCTGCCTTGCCTCGGGCAGTTGACACAATTGCCCCTGAGTGCCCTCTCCCTCTTCATGCAGCCTGTTTGGCCCCCTGGTCTACTGCAGAGGTTAGGGTGAAGAAAGAATCTGAGAGATGGCTTGAATGTGAGTGGAGGAAAAATCTGGTTGAATGCAATCGACTACTGGTGAGGGCTCATCATCGAGCCCACCAAGTGGCAGTGAAGGCTACAAAGAAGGCTTGCTTTGCTTCCTCCATTGTGCCATCCAGCAGAGCTTTCCCGGGTAGCGTGGGGCCTGCTACAGTCTGAGAGCAGCTTTCTGTGACTTGTTTGCAAAGCATTTTGAGGATAGAATTGCTTGCATCTTGACCCTGCTATTACAGCAGATGAATCTCAAAGGGTGTCCAGAGCAGAGTCGGTTTCCACTGTGCTGGGTGTGCCGTTGCACCAATCACCCCACTGCCCAGCAGTCTCTCTAAGTTGGCGGAAGTTGCCTTGAAAGTGCTGCTCCAGAATCCCTCTCCCGTGGGTCAGTATAAGAAAGGACAGGTCTTTTAGCTGACCTGTTTTGATTGTCTCTGTTATAACAAAGAATGGCAAAGTCTTTTCTTTCCTCACTGCAGAAGCTAAATCAGTTCCAAAGTTCAGGAGAGCTAAACTGAGCATCTCTGATGTTTCCCTAGGGAGGCAGCTCTCTGCTCTGGCTCTAAGAGTTTTCAGCTGGGGGGGGGGGGGCCTTTCAGCTGGTGCAGAATCAGGGCTGATTCCCACTGCACTACAATTTTCCAGCATCGTAGGGTAGCTTACCAATTTCCTTCTGCAGTTGATCATTTCTGTTGGCAAAATACCGCATTTCCTCTGATATGTTTTGAGCTGCAGCGAGTATTTGGAAGTCTAAAAGATTAGAAACGGTTTAAGGCAGGAGCATCTGAAATAACAATCTGCAAATCCTAAGAAACCATTTTCAAACATTTTGAAACGCTCTAGCCTAAAACGAGGAGCAGAGCTCCAGGACGGGGTTTTTTTTATGAATATGAGGGCACATTTGATTCTCTGTGGCTGAGATCACCAATGAAAAGTCTCTGGAGAATCCTGCGGCTGGATCAGACCAAAGACCCATGCAATCCACTATCCTATTCTCATATTAAAAGTGACTCACGAAGTATCTCTGATGTTCCCTTCCTATGTCCTCCTTTTCTGCTGGGAATCACAGAGTCACAAAGCAATTCCTCCCTGAGTCCCACAGCAGAGCCAAATATACAAAGAATACTTTGCAGTTTTCAGTTATGCTTTGTGAGATCTGAGAAAATACAGGCACCCAAACTCTTTTTCTGATGAATATTGGGTTGCATTCCCTATAGTTCTAAAAAGGACGTTATGTAAGCACAGGAATTTCTCTTTGTGCAATGCAATCTTCAGCCCCCTCCCCTCCAATCTGTTCTGAAGTTTCCCCCACCCTGGAGAGCAGCTTTGGTGATGGCATGCAGGGAGAAGTGGGGGGAACGTTCCCTTGTGCTAGTGCTAAAATCTTACACTAGCACAAACATTGTGAATTGCAGTGTGATGGGGGAGGACAGCATTTCTTTTTTTAAAAGATATTTATTAAAGTTTCAAACAAAATTACAATAATAAGAAAAAGATAAGAAAAGGAAAAGAAAAAAGAAAATACAAAATGCAGAAAAATAAAAAACAATTAAAAACAAATCAATCTTTCCATATCTTGTCTTTCATTTACTTGTTTCCCTGACCTCCTCACACCTCCCTTTTTTGTATTCCAGTTCAATTAGTTAATTCAGCAAATCCTTTCCCTTTGTTTTTATCTTAATCCTTTGTCTTGATATATTATAACTAGATTCACACCTATTAGCAATCCATTTTTACATACACCTTTGTAACATTGCTGCTAAAACCACTTAACTTCATTCCAACATCATTCTAACATTCATTAATTTTACAGTATTTCTGTAAATAGTCTTTAAATTTCTTCCAATCTTCTTCCACCGACTCTTCTCCCTGGTCTCGGATTCTGCCAGTCATTTCCGCCAGTTCCATATAGTCCATCACCTTCATCTGCCATTCTTCCAAGGTGGGGAGGTCTTGTGTCTTCCAATACTTTGCAATAAGTATTCTTGCTGCTGTTGTGGCATACATAAAGAAAGTTCTATCCTTCTTTGGCACCAATTGGCCAACCATGCCCAGAAGAAAGGCCTCTGGTTTCTTCAGAAATGTATATTTAAATACCTTTTTCATTTCATTATAGATCATCTCCCAGAAGGCCTTAATCCTTGGGCACGTCCACCAAAGGTGAAAGAATGTACCTTCAGTTTCTTTACATTTCTAGTGGGGAGGTGTGAGAATCACAACCGTCTGCTTTTCTTCCTGCTGAGCAATGAAACAGGGATAAACTCTGTTGGGTGCTGAGTTTCATTGAATACATGTATTGCTCAAGCAATATGAACCCCAAATTTAACTACAGGAATTGAAATCTGTTTAAATTTAACTACAGGAATTGAAATCTGTTTAAATGAAACCTGTTTTAGCAAAAGTGAGGATTTGTATATAAAATGCTTACCATCCTTGTCCATATAGTTTGAATCAATCCCAACCACAAAGGTTCGAATCATGTTCATTGCCTCTTGGAACTCTGCTCTTTTTTCCACTTCCTTCTTATCTAAAAGGTAGAAAAGAAATGAAGAAAATGTGTTCTAGCCCACTAGTCTGATGAGCTGTGCAAGCGGGATACATGGTTTCAAACTGCTATTAATATTTAATTTTAAATGCTGACTTGTAACAGGGTCCCGGGACCTCAGGGAGAAGGGCGAATAAAAAATCAAATCAACAAAAACAAGAATATGACTTCTATTAATATTTTCTGCTCCAAACCCTTATACTGAGGTTTCCTGTGCCTTGATTGTGGCTGCCCTGGTGGCTGGGGTTCTGTTTCCATGACTGGCCTTCCTCAGAGAGCATTAGATTTTTGGTTGTCTAGATCAGTGTTTCCCAACCTTTTTTGGGCAAAGGCACACTTGTTTCATGAAAAAAATCTCGAGGCACACCACCATGCCAGATGGGGAAAGGTCACTTTTTACTTATGTAAAAAAAAATTAAAAAATAGTAACAGCATAGAAGGTAATGGTTAGGCTAGCATCCCTCTTCCAAATATGCTAGGTTTTTATTTGCAGGGACTGTTCTACATGGGAAAGCATTCAGCACTGTCATTCTCCCATCTGCCATCTGAATTGGTACTATTCTGGGTCAACTTACTCTGCTGCATGTGTAGATGAAAATGGCACCAAGTGTGGGGGAGGGGGCAGAACAGGTTTCAGATACAGGATATTAAGCATACACGTACTTCAGATTGAACTGGTTGCTTGCTTTGCAAGTTTTCATTTCCCAAATGACTGCCTTGGCAAGCGCAATACCTACCAGGCTCAACGCCGGTCTCGCGCTGCCGCTTCCCGCGCTCTCAAGGACCCGGGAGGAGGAAGGCGTGAAGGGAATCCCGAAGGCGCGAAAACCTCACGCATGCGCAGGCCTTCCGCCTGCGACAGCCCAGTAGGCCGGCCGAAGCGAGCGGCGATGGGATGTGGGAGGGAGCTCGCTCGCCGCCCCGCGTGTGCCTATGTGGGGCACGTTACAGCCCCGTGACGTCAGCGCCACGCAGGCAGCCAGGCAGGCAGACGGCGAGAGCCCCGCGCTGGGCGGCCTCTCCTCGCCGCCGCCGCCCCGCCTCTCGCCACCCGACTCGCCCGCCTCCCTCCCACGGCACACCAGGCAACGTCTCGCGGCACACTAGTGTGCCGCGGAACACCGGTTGGGAAACACTGGTCTAGATACACCTGTCCTCTTTGTCCTACAGACTTGCATTTGCCAGGCTGGCTCATGCTCTGCCATATGCTTAAAATATGCAAATTCTTGGATCATTTGACTCCCTCCCTCCGAGCTTTGCTTACTTTGGAGTGCCCTTAAAAAATGAACTCGCTAGGCAAATAGGCCATGTGTTCATCTATCCGGTGCTATTTTTCTAGAAAAAGAGGCACTCAAACTCGCCATTAATGCCTCCCTTGTTCTCTTAGAATGGAGACATCACCCACCTGAGAGGGGCCAGAACTGAGTCCTGATGAATTCCGGCTGAAAAAAGCCCTGCATATATCTCAATATTTAGGTAGGCTATGGATCCAGCCACATTAGCCATGGCCTTATCCTTTGCGGCCTGTTTCCCCCAAACACTTTCCTTGAAGGAACTGGAGCCCTAGCAGAGGGCAAGGTGCCGATGACCAGAAATGGGGGCTCTCCCACAGCAAATGAGGATTAGTGGGGAAAGGAGGAGAGAATTGCAAGCTGGGAAAGGGAATTGTCCAGGATGTCCCAGGGACTTGTGTTAGCCTGTGCTTCTGTTCCAAGTGCTGGAACTCACTTATTCAGGGAGAACAAAACAGTGCCATTGCTCTCACTGGGTGACAGCTGGAACTCCCTCCCTGGTATAAAAGAGAGATGAAAGGGGTAAATGGAAGGTGGATCCTGCCATCTCTTTTTGGAAATGCTATTGGCATTAAAATAAAGCCCGTGTTATTAGTTGCTAAGTCCGCCAATTATGTACTTACATAGCATGTAAATCAGCAGCGTCATGGCAATAAGGATGAAAATCTCAAATATGATCAATCTTTCACCCGTTGGAGATTGGAAGAAAGTAACCAAGTCCTGAAAAGCAGATGCTTGAAGAAAGAAAATTCTGCTTTAGCCATCAGTAGCCAACATACCATTGCCACTCCAGGAAAAAGGGTTTCCATGTGCTGTGGAAGCCATCAGCCAGAGACACTCAACTGTTCAGGGGGTGGGCACTTGGGAGGATAAAAGAAGGTGGAGGGAGCAAGGAGAGATGCCTTGCTGCTTGAGGAAACTTTTCTGACCAATGTCTGGATCAGAAGACAGGAGCCTTTGATACTACTTTCTGCCCCCCAGGCAAATGACAAGATGCTCCCTCCAAACACATAATTCCACATACACAAGCTGGGCTGGGCTGGCCATTGGCTCTTATCTCAATGTGGCTAACGGGGCAGCAGACTAACTGAGGAGGCGCAGTGTGTGGTCTGCACATCTCTACCCACCCCAGACCTGCTACCTGAGGCAACTGCCTCATTCTGCCTAGTTGTACAGCCATTCCTGGCTGCACACACTAAAGGAACACAGCAGCCAGCAGCAAAGAGTAGGCTCACCCCTGGGGTTTCTACGGGGCTTAGTGGATCTCTGGCACCCAAAGAGCTGTGTGGGCTTTACTTGGCACTCCTCCCTGGCACAACATGACTGGCTCCACTCCCTGCCCGTCTCCCCATCAACTTCCCTTTCCCGCGCATTCCTTATCCCTATGACTGTGCTGTATACAGACCACCAGTTTCATTTGCTTTTGCTTTACGCTTTCTGGACGCTGGAAGCTTTGTGGGCGTTGGCTTCACCATCCTCTCAGATGTGTCTGTGAAACAACAAACTATTATAACATGGAGGATAAGACCATGAACACATTGCTTGGATGCTGGGGGGTTTTCCCTTCCAAGCTCAGAGTATAAGTCTCTTGTCAAGCATGAAAGTTCACAATATTCTCTTTGTTGTCCTGCACTTAAACTCCCCATTTCAAGAACATAATTTTTAAAATAGATGCACATCTACAAATGTAAAGGATTTCATCGGTACAAAGTTGAAATGGGCAACAACTTCTGGCCAAAAATGGGTCTCAATGAGGCATTTCCAACATTAAACTTTGGCGTCTGTCAGGATCAGACAATCCTTTCCCATAAAGACATTGTTGAGTCCAATATGACTGAAATGTCTTTTTCTTTTGCTGGATCAATCTCCATTTTAAAGAGATGTTCCATATGGATTCAAAGGCATTTAAAAAAATGTTTTAGATAACATAGCTTTCTCATTTGCATCTTATTCCTCTCTAAGCTCCTGGGCATCTAGTTTATAGGACTTCAGTAAGCATTTGCAAGCAACAGTTATGGGTTTGATCCATCTTTTCTCTCTATATCCATTTTATGGGGTAAATCAAATTTGGGGCAATCTTCTTTGTGGAAGAAACGGGTTGATTGTAAGATCTGTACACTAGATCAGCTGATAAATCAGATGGAGAATTTTTGGTTCTTTTTAAAATTGCAGCTGAAATCTCAGTTACTGGTGTGTGCTGAAAAGAAATATCTTGCTTTGCAACATTTGTTGGTGTTTATTGATAGGCTATCTGCTTTGATACCAGCCCTCAGGCTGAAAGTGGCTTCCCCATAATACATTACCAGATGTTCACCATTTAATAGACTGTGTGGGATCTATGAGGTCTTCAGATGTTCCTGGGTGCCAACTCCTTCCATCACAGGCATCATGGTCAATGTTTGGGGATGACGGGAGTTGCAGACCAGTAACATCTGGAGGGCAACATGTTCCCCATTGTTGATGGAAGGTATATACATTTAATTATAGAATTACCTCCTGATCATCAGAAAAGATGGAGTACTAGATCCCATCTCACTTGGATGAATATAACTCCAATTGAGTCTAGCAAGACTTTGGAGACCATCAGTTGGACCTGGAAAAGAAGCAGAGAGAAGCTGCTACCCTGGCTCTACAAGTGTGCCATTTTGTTTTCTTTTTGCAAAGACCCAGCCTGACATCTGGTGCTGTGGCAGAAAGGAAGGAAGGAAGGAAGGAAGGAAGGAAGGAAGGAAGGAAGGAGGCTGTTGTCTAATCCCGTTTTGAAGCCATCTGAGCTAGCAGCCTTTGATATGCCAGCAAATGGGTTTCCCAAAGACTTGTATTTTCTGGATCATGATCTGGATCATGATCTAGATCTGGATTGACAAACTGGGCCCATGAATCAGAGCAGGGCACCTGTATTGCCAGGGAATAAAACAGAATGTGGTGCTCCTGGTTTGCGATGGAGTTGTAGCTTTAAGGTAAGGAACGTGGCTGTTTGAGAAGAAGCGAAAACAACTTCATGGCTTGGCCAGCTATCAAACACCTGCCTGCATGGGGGAAGGAAGGAAGGAAGGAGGAGCCAGTTGTCTGGGAACAAGGAAACTAGCCTTATTTTGACTGCAGAGATAAAGAAAGAATGCAAATGAAGGCTCATGGCCACACTTGTCGACTCCCAGGCCAGATCAAAGGATGGGAATGGGATTACATCATTAATTACATCTGTTGCCAGCTTATAATAATTTATTATTTGTACCCCGCCCATCTGGCTGGGTTTCCCCAGCCACTCTGGGCGGCTTCCAACAAAGATGAAAAATATCACACATTAAAAACTTACCTGAACAGGGCTGCCTTCAGAGAACAGGGCTTGGCATGAGACTTTCACTATGGACTATATAATGGCCAGCAGCTGAAGGAGACAGTGAGATCTTGATACATTATTCTATGCTCCATTCCAGAATGTGAAGAGAAAGACTGTCTGCCAGTCTGAAGCCTTCCAGATCTCCATCGGCTGGGGAGACATGAAGAACTGAACCTATTCTATCCCTATTATTATTATTGTTTCCCAAGAACTTTTGCTTATTGGTTATATTGCTAGCTTTGTAGTTTATTCCAGTTGCTGCTGGCTTTACATTAGACTCTGTCCTACGTTGCTGATCAATTTCTTTGCTAATGTTAACCAATTAATAAAAGTTTGTCGCTACCTAAGAGTCTGTCAGTCCTCCGTCCAACCTCTCGCTTGCCTGGTGGTTGCCATTGGCCAAACAGTCATTAGGGGGTGCTGCCCAGGCAGCACCTGTACACAGTCCTAGAATGTTCCACCACTCAGTTTCATGGGATGACCCTGAGTTCTAGTATTTAAAAGAGAAAGACCACCTGTAATTTAAAAAAGTTTCCTATCATTTCCCCTCTTAGTGACCTTTTGGCCCTGGAATGAGACCCTGCAAATATCATAGCTTGTAATGAAAGTGTTAAACCCACCTCGCCTCTTTCTGTTTTGATAACTTGTTGTTGTCATGGAACAATCTTTTCTCTACTTTCTTCATAAGGTTGTTTCACCTTCCCACTGGCTAAGAACCACCTCCCTTGTGACGTCAGGGATTCCAGAACTCCTCCCATTTAGTCTATACCATTTCTTGATTGGCTCCTCATCATATCCAATAAGCATTTGTTATACCACCTATCTTTTCAAATGATTTTACATTTTATTTTTTATTTAGGTCGGGTACATACAGTACCTTCAAAGCATACCCCTCAGAAGAATCCTTACTCCTCATAAACTCTGCTAGTAATATTGGAAAGCTTCCTATCTCAGCACTTGTACCAGGAAATATGACAAAGTGCATTAGTATAAATCTTCATTTGCAAAGTTAAAGCACAAAGAAAAGGAACAGACGCAGTCAAATTTCAATATGTTTGGTTTACATTTATTGAATGTATCATCATCAAAACAAACATGCCACCAATGCTCTTTTTCCAGAAAAAAGGGTGCCAGAACTGACTCTTACTGTATAATGGTGTCCACCTGAGAGGTGTCAGAACTGAGCCCTGCATGCAACTGACCTTCAAGAGAGGGTCACTCATGGAGAACTGTACTTGGATTGAAAGATAGATCTGCACAAACTCAGAATTGGACTCTGCTAATAACAAGGCCAGTGGAAGTGATGATATTCCATCTGAACTCTTTAAAATTTTAAAAGATGATGCTGTTAAGGTGCTACACTCAATGTGCCAGCAAGTTTGGAAAACTCAGCAGTGGCCAGAGGATTGGAGAAGATCAGTCTACATCCCAATCCCAATCCCAAAAAAGGGCAGTGCCAAAGAATGCTGCAACTACCGCACAATTGCACTCATTTCACACGCTAGCAAGGTTATGCTTAAAATTCTACAAGGCAGGCTCAAGCAGTATGTGGATCGAGAACTCCCAGAAGTGCAAGCTGGATTTAGAAGAGGCAGAGGAACCAGGGACCAAATTGCAAACATGCGCTGGATTATGGAGAAAGCTAGAGAGTTCCAGAAAGACATCTACTTCTGCTTCATTGACTATGCAAAAGCCTTTGACAGTGTCGACCACAGCAAACTATGG